>NW_027208855.1:0-43288 GCF_027789765.1 Dendropsophus ebraccatus
AGACGAACATTCCGATCAGAAGCAGAAATGGAAGAATCGCAGAACAGGTAATTAATATAATTATTAATTACTGATAACTATCAGGCTAGACTTTTGGTCTAGACCTGCATAGGTGTGATAATATGTACCTGGGCCATGTAGATATATGTTTTTTATTGACCTATATCTTCCATGGACACTTAATATGTTAACAATGGCATTAGGGGGATATGGGGTGTCCAGTCTCGGGTGGGGGCAGGGGGGTACAGGGTGACCAGTCTGCAGTGGGGGCAGGGGGGTACAGAGTGACCAGTCTGCAGTGGGGACAGGAGGATACAGGGTGACAAGTCTGAGGTGGGGGTACGAGATTACAAAGTGACCAGTCTAAGTTGTGGACGGTGGGACACAGGGTGACCAGTCAAGGGTGGGTGCAGAGGGATACAGGCTAATGTCTCCTACGCCCTGGTGCAAGAGGTCACCTTGGGCCCCCCCCCCCCATTCCTTTCACGTCTAAGTGATGCTTTTGGTGTATATATATATATATATATATATATGTATATATATATATACAGGGGCGTAGCTAATGTCTCCTGGGCCCTGGTGCGAGAGGCCAACTTGGGCCCCCCCCCCCCCCTCCTTTCACGACCCAGTGATGCTATTGTTGTGTGTGTGTGTGTATATATATATATATATATATATATATATATATATATATACAGTGTCGGACTGGGGTACCTTGGGCCCACCAGGGAAATTGATTCTTGGGGCCCACCCAACATATAAAGACATAATCCGCACCAAACCTTTCATGTTAGTACAGCGATTTTGCATAGAGCTGTGTATGTGAGCAGCAATACTAGTGCACTGCCAGTCACTTATACAGTTGTTACTGATTGATGCAGTTGTGGTAAAACTGCACCATTTAGGTAGAAACTTAAAGAGAACCTGTCACCTCCCGTGCCGGGTCAGAGCCCGGCCGACCCCCGGCCGACCGGCTGAAGAAGCGGGACTTCGGGAATGAGGTGACTATAAGGGGCTCAAGCGGGGGTCGGCCGGGCTCTGACCCGGCACGGGAGGTGACAGGTTCTCTTTAATATTGCTGCAAAAACACATGAAAAATGTCATGTGTGAACACAGACTTAGAAACATAAACGATGAAGGAGAAAATGTCCATCTAGTCTATTCTTATATTACAATCTCCAGCAGAGGAGACCAATAATGGTTTATTCTAGACTCACCACAAGGTGTTGGGCTAGAATAAGACTTTTAAGGACCTTCATGAAAGGCATATCAGTGGTCATTAAAGCGTTAAAGGGGTACTCAGGTAAATAATATTTTTTTTCAAATCTGTCAGAAGTTACAGATCAGTAAATTACTTTGTCTTCCAGTACTTATCAGCTGCTGTATGTCCTGCAGGAAGTGGTGTATTCTCTCCAGTCTGACACAGTGCTCTCTGCTGCCACCTCTGTCCATGTCAGAAACTGTCCAGAGCAGCAGCAAATCCCCATAGAAAACCTCTCCTGCTCTGGACAGTTCCTGACATAGAGAGAGTGGGCAGCAGAGAGCACTGTGTCAGACTGGAGAGAATACACCACTTCCTGCAAGACATACAGCAGCTGTTAAGTATTGGAAGACTGGAGATTTTTAATTAGAAGTAATTTACAAATTCCTATAGCTTCCTCACACCAGTTAATTTGAAAAAATATTTTTCACCAGAATACCCCTTTTACCAGAATATCCCAGCCGGATGGTCTTCATCTCTGTTGAATTGTGATTCAGGCACACCCGTGTGCGCCCGCATCTGAATTCCCAGATGCACACAATGGAGCGTGCAGCCGGAGCTCCATTGTGTGCACTGACAGGTTCTCTGTGGCCACTATTCAATGAATAGTGGCTGCAGAAAACTGACATGTCAGTTTCTTGTGGCGCTGCTGGCGATCCCGGCTGAAGCGTATACTATGGGGGAGATTTATCAAACTGGTGTAAAGTAGAATTGTCTCAGTTGCCCCTAGCAACCAATCAGATTCCACCTTTTATTTTCCAAAGAGTTTGTGAGGAATGAAAGGTGGAATCTGATTGGTTGCTAGGGGCAACTGAGCCAGTTTCACTTTACTCCAGTTTGATAAATCTCCCAATGTGTATACACTCTGGCCGTGATTCCATAGAAGGCAGCACTATGTAAGTTTCGTATAATCACGTCCGTTGTTGCAAATCGGAAATAACGGCTGTGATTAATATGAAACTTACATAGTGTGAACATAGCCTTAAGGTTTAATCTGCCATTGTATACATGTACTAGGAAAAAAAAAAGAGTAAACACCATAAGGCGCACATGCAGGCGTATTACTGCAGAATAAATGTGTGCCAGTGGCTAAACTTGCTGCTCACCATGGGCGGCCATGCTACAAGCCCAACACCGCCAGTTACTTTAGCGGTACTTTATACACATTGATGCCGCCTGCAGCCCTTTCAACGGAACCAGGAGACTCGGTACAATCATTTCGCAGCAGAGACTGCACCAAAGTAGTACAAAATCTTGTGACTTTATTCACTCCGTCTTGTGTGAGGTTTCGGTGTACTCTAGCCTTTCTGAGGGCTAAAACCGAAATATCGCGCTAGAGGGTGTGAATCAAGTCACAAGATTTTTTTACTACTTTGGTGCAGTCTGTGCTGCTGATTTTTTTTAACTGTGTCTGGAGGGGGTGCAGTCAGATGAGGGGGGCATTATACTACCTGTGTCTGGAGGGGGTGCAGTCAGATGAGGGGGCATTATACTACCTGTGTCTGGAGGGGGTGCAGTCAGATGAGGGGGGCATTATACTACCTGTGTCTGGAGGGGGGGCAGTCAGATGAGGGGGGAATTATACTACCTGTGTCTGGAGGGGGGGCAGTCAGATGAGGGGGGCATTATACTACCTGTGTCTGGAGGGGGTGCAGTCAGATAAGGGGGCATTATACTACCTGTGTCTGGAGGGGGTGCAGTCAGATAAGGGGGCATTATACTACCTGTGTCTGGAGGGGGTGCAGTCAGATGAGGGGGGCATTATACTACCTGTGTCTGGAGGGGGGGCAGTCAGATGAGGGGGCATTATGCTACCTGTGTCTGATGCTTATATCTTTATTTTTTGAGTTGGTGCAATAATTGAGAAGAGGTTTGCACTCTGGAGGTCCCAGTTGTGCAGGAGATCTGTGAGGCTTAGGCGCTGATCAGCTGATTCAGGATTCTCACATCAAAGATGATAGGAGTTGTAGTAGAAGTAACAGTAAGACTTTAATCAATGGATGACATTTTTTGTAGAAAACCCTCAATAGATCTGACAAAGAGGGTTCCCCTCAAAACGCCTCATCCATTGATGAAAGTCTTACTGTTATGTCTACTACTACTCCTATCATCCTACCATCACTCCTATAATACTGAATCAGCCGATCAGCCCCTAAGCCTCAGGGATCTCCTGCACAACTGGACCCCCAGGGTGTAAACTGTTTATCATCACATACAAATATATACACACAAAATGACAGACTGCAGACATACACAAATATACACACAAAATGACATACTGCAGACATACACATATATACACACAAAATGACATACTGCAGACATACACAAATATACACAACACACCTTACATATATACCTACATCTAAGCATACTAACACACACACACACACAGATACATGACAGACACACAAACATATATACACAGATACAAAAGCATGCAGATTATATATATACAGTAAAATATCTATAGTACTACATTACATAATATACACTATATACATGATAGATGCACACACACACACACACACACACACACACACACACGCATGCATAAACACATGACACAGATGTACAAACACACACAGATTACAAAGACAGACAAATATACAGTTAACAAACTCACATGTTCAGCAGGGCAGGAAGCTCCATGGAGTCTCCATCTTTCCCTCCTCTTCTCCCAGCCAGGCCCGGCAGCCCGCAGCCTCTCCCCTTTCTCCTGTGCACCGACTGCACACATAGCAACAGGAGAGTCACATGACTGCAGAGGGGAGGGGGGATGGAGGAGGCCCTGCTGCTGCTGCTGCTCTCCGCATCTTCCTCATGACAGGTAGGAAGAGAGCAGGGCCGAGGCTGGGAGCGGGGACACACTGAGTGCAGGGGGAGGGAGAGCCCATGATTAGTTTACATTAAGAACGGGCCCTGATGCCGCCTGTTCTTTTCAGCAGTGTGGGAACAAGCAGGGGCCCCCTTGCGCTCCCTATCAAATGGTAGGCCCCTCTCTGGCTCAGGGACAGGGCCCAGCAAGGAGAAAGGAGGGGGGAGGAGGCGGGGCCCACCGGGGAATCCCCCGGCTCCCCGGTGGCCCAGTCCGAGCCTGTATATATACACACACAGTGGTGCCTTGGATTGTGAGCATAATTCGTTCCAGGACCGTGCTTGTAATCCAAATCCACTCTTAAACCAAAGCAAATTTTCCTATAAGAAATCATGTAAATGCAGACAATTGGTTCCACACCCCAAATATATTTATTATTCTGTACTGTCCAGTAATGGAGAGGATGGGAAACACAAGGGCTGACAGAGACTGCAGGGAGCATGAAGGAATGAGCAGGGCAGATGTGGGCACATACATGCAGCGCTCTCTGTCCGGGGAGAGAAGGATTACAGCTATGGAGAGATTACCCCCCCCCCCCCCCACAGTCCTGTCCCCTGATGTAAGCCCCAGCCTGAAGGGGATCTGCTATGATTTGGAAGGTGTTTAGAGTACAGTGCTGTAGACCCCGCTATGCAGGCCATGCCCCTTCTCCACTCGTGCTCCCACCCAATACAGGAAGTTCTTAAACCAAAGCAATGTTCTTAAACCAAGTCACAATTTTGAAAAACTGTGAGCTCTTAAACCAAAACGCTCTTAAACGAAGTTACTCTTAAACCAAGGTACCACTGTATGTATATATATATATATATATATATATATATATACACACACACACACACACACACACACACACACACCAAGACAGATATTACCTATTACCGCCATACTGTTACCGACCAAATCCTGTATACTGAGACCAATATTACCAGTAATACCAGTATATAGGGAGGAAACATTACCGCCACACCACAACCACTACCATCACCACCATATTGTTACTGACCAAATCCAGTATACTAAATCACCTCATCCAGTCATATTGAGGTGGCCCCAGCTCTACACAGGCTCTATACACCATATACATTACTGTGCAGTTATATCAGGTGACTCACAGGAGACGTCTTTTCTGATCGGAGTTCTTTCCTTTTCATCTTCTCCATCTGCCCTGGGCCGTTATGAGAACTTCTCCGAGCCACGAATCCACAGAATCTGCCAGACAGACATATTAGGCTCCTCACACTGGCACCATCTCCATCTCTCTACACACTGCACATCTGTACTGTCCCCTTTACACCCTCATTTAGTGGGTAGCCCTGACTCTATGTGATCTCCTAATAATATATGCCCCCCTCTGTGTATTCCCTCTCCCCCTATGTTGCCCCCCCCCAAATAGATGGCCCCCTCTACCCCCTCCCTTATAGATGGCCCCCTCTACCCCCTCCCTTATAGATGGCCCCCTCTACCCCCTCCCTTATAGATGGCCCCCTCTACCCCCTCCCTTATAGATGGCCCCCTCTACCCCCTCCCTTATAGATGGCCCCCTCTCTCCTCACCCTCCCTTATAGATGGTCCCCTTCCCCCCCTCCCTTATAGATGGTCCCCTTCCCCCCCCTCCCTTATAGATGGTCCCCTTCCCCCCCTCCCTTATAGATGGTCCCCTTCCCCCCCTCCCTTATAGATGGTCCCCTTCCCCCCCTCCCTTATAGCTGGTCCCCTTCCCCCCCCTCCCTTATAGATGGTCCCCTTCCCCCCCTCCCTTATAGATGGTCCCCTTCCCCCCCCCTCCCTTATAGATGGTCCCCTTCCTCCCTCCCTTATAGATGGTCCCCTTCCCCCCCACCCTCATAGATGGCCCCCCTCTTTCCCCCCACCCTCATAGATGGCCCCCCTCTTTCCCCCCACCCTCATAGATGGCCCCTCTTTCCCCCCACCCTCATAGATGGCTCCTCTTTCCCCCCACCCTCATAGATGGCCCCCTCCTTCCCCCCACCCTCATAGATGGCCCCCTCCTTCCCCCCACCCTCATAGATGGCCCCCTCCTTCCCCCCACCCTCATAGATGGCCCCCCTCTTTCCCCCCACCCTCATAAATGGCCCCCTCTTCCCCCCACCCTCATAGATGCCCCCCTCCTTCCCCCCCACCCTCATAGATGGCCCCCTCCTTCCCCCCACCCTCATAGATGGCCCCCTCCTTCATAGATGGCCCCCTCCTTCCCCCCACCCTCATAGATGGCCCCCTCTTTCCCCCCACCCTCATAGATGGCCCCCTCCTTTCCCCCCACCCTCATAGATGGCCCCCTCTTTCCCCCCACCCTCATAGATGCCCCCCTCCTTTCCCCCACCCTCATAGATGGCCCCCTCCTTTCCCCCACCCTCATAGATGGCCCCCTCCTTTCCCCCCACCCTCATAGATGCCCCCCTCCTTTCCCCCCACCCTCATAGATGCCCCCCTCCTTCCCCCCCACCCTCATAGATGGCCCCCTCCTTTCCCCCCACCCTCATAGATGGCCCCCTCCTTCCCCCCACCCTCATAGATGGCCCCCTCCTTTCCCCCCACCCTCATAGATGGCCCCCTCCTTTCTCCCCACCCTCATAGATGCCCCCCTCCTTTCCCCCCACCCTCATAGATGGCCCCCTCTTTCCCCCCACCCTCATAGATGGCCCCCTCTTTCCCCCCACCCTCATAGATGGCCCCCTCCTTTCCCCCCACCCTCATAGATGGCCCCCTCCTTTCCCCCCACCCTCATAGATGGCCCCCTGCTTTCCCCCCACACGTACAGGCTGATAAAAAAAACAAAACTTAACTCACCTGACATCGCGCTCCCACGTTGATCATCACTCCTTCGCCTTCGGTCTGTCCCCGGCTGCTGCGCGGCTGCCGGGGGTGTCGCGTCTTATCCCCGGCAGCGCGCGCATCCCAGAACTCCCTGCGCGCCGGAAACCGGAAGTCAGAGCCCAAGGCGCGCAGGGAGTTCTGGGATGCGCGCGCTGCCGGGGGTAAGACGCGACACCCCCGGCAGCCGCGCAGCAGCCGTGGGAAAGACGGAGCCAGACTCTTGTGACCGCAAGCAAAACAATGCTTGCGGTCACAAGAGTGATACTGTATATATATATATATGAAGAGAAAATATTATCATTATACATATTACTGCCATACTGTTACTGACCAAATCCTGTACACTGAGACCAATATTACCAGTAATACCAGTATATAGGAAGAAAATTTTACCGCCACACCCCAACCACTACCATCCCCACCATATTGTTACTGACCAAATCCAGTATACTGAGACCAATAAAACACAATACCAGATAAAAGTAACAAATATTACCACCACATACTGACTAACACCGCCGCTGCTACTGAATAATCCACTGTACAAAGATCACTATCACCTCATACAGTCATATAGAGGTAGCCCTAGCTCTACACAGGTTCTATACACTATATACATTACAGTGTAGTTACATCAAGTAACTTACAAGGGACATCTTCTCTGATCAGAGTCGTTTGCATTTTCTTCTCCATCTGCCATTATGAGAACTTCTCCGAGCCACAACTCCACAGAATCTGCCAGGCAAACATATTAGGCTCCTTACTCCGGGACCATCCTCATCTCTATACAAACTGCACATCTGCATTGGCCCCTTTATGCCACCATTTAGTGGGTAGGCTGACACGATGTGATCCCCCTATAGTATATGTCCCCTTCTATGTAGCCTCCTTATAGGCCCCCTCTCCCCCTATGTTGTCCCCTTATGGGCCCCCTCTCCCCCTATGTAGTCCCCTTATAGATGGCCCTCTCCCCCCTTACCTATACCCCATTATAGATGCCCCCCTCCCTAATCGATGGCCCTTCCCCCTCCCTTATTGATGGCCCCTCCCTTATCAATTACCCCATCCCTTATCAATTGCCCCTTACCCCCCTCCCTTATCGATGGCCCCCTCCCCCCCTCCATTATCGATGGCCCCCTCCCCCCCCTCCCTTATCGATGGCCCCCTCCCCCCCTCCCTTATCGATGGCCCCCTCCCTTATCGATGGCTCCCTCCCCCCCCTTATCGATGGCCCCTCCCCCCTCCCCTATCAATGGCCCCCTTCCCCCTCCCTTATCGATGGCCCCCCTCCCTTATCGATGGCCCCCTCCCCCCTCCCTTATCGATGGCCCCCCTCCCTTATCGTAGGCCCCCCTCCCTTATCGTAGGCCCCCCTCCCATATCGTTGGCCCCCCTCCCTTATCGATGGCCCCCTCCCTTGTTGATGGCCCCCTCCCCCTCCCTTATCGATGGCCCCCCTCCCTTATCGATGGCCCCCCTCCCTTATCGATGACCCCCTCCCTTATCGTTGGCCCCCTCCATTATCGATGGCCCCACTCCCTTATCGATGGCCCCCCTCCCCCTCCCTTATCAATGGCCCCCCTGCCCCCCTCCCTTTTTGATGGCCCCTCGCTTAATGATTGCCCCCTTCCCCCTCCCTTATCAATGGCCCCTTCCCCCCTCCCTTATCGACGCCCCCCCCTTATCGATGGCCCCCTCCCTCCCTTATCAATGGACCCCTCCCTCCCTTATCGATGGCCCCCTCCCTCCCTTATCGATTGCCCCCTCCCCCTCACTTATCAATGGCCCCTCCCCCCTCCCTTATCGATGGCCCCCTTCCCCCTCCCTTATTGATGGCCCCCTTCCTTGTTTATGGCCCCCTCCCTTATCGATGGCCCCCCCCTTCCCTTATCGATGGCCCCCCGCCCTTTTAGATGACCCCCCTCATCCCACTTATAGATGGCCCCCTCCCCCCCTCCCTTATAGGTGGCCCCCTCCCCCCTTCACTTATAGATGGCCCCCTCCCTTTTAGATGACCCACCTCCCCCCGCTTATAGATGGCCCCCTCTCCCCCATCGATGGCCCCCTCTCCCCCCTCCCTTATAGGTTGCCTCCCTATTCTCCCCCCCTCTCCTTTTAGCTGGCCCCCTCTTCCCTCATTATACCTGGCTCCCTCTTCCCTCATTATAGCTGGCCCCCTCTTCCCCCTTATTGCTGGCTCACTCTTCCCTCTTTCCCTCTTATATCTGGCCCCCTCTTCCCTCATTATATATGGTCCCCCTCCTCTCCCCCCTGTGCATAAAAGATAACAAAAGAAAAAAATAACACAACTCACCTTCCATCTACTCCCCTGTCGAGCCTCTCGCCTCCTGGTCTGTCCCTGGCTGATGTGCGGCTGCCGGTGGTGTCCCGTCCTTTCCACGGCAGCGCACTCATCAGAGAGCTCAGGATATAGGGTGACAAATCTAGGGTGGGGGCAGGGGGATACAGAATGACCAGTCTGGGGTGGTTGCCGGGGAAAATAGGGTAACTAATCTGCAGTGGAGGCAGAATCATACAGGGTGACCTGTCTGGGGAGGGGGGGGGGGGGGGGGTACATAGAGATACAAGGTGACCATTCTAGGGTGTACGCAGGGAGATAGAGGGAGGCCATTCTGGGATGGGGCAGGAGGATACAGAGTGGCCAGTCTGGGGCAATGTCAAGGGGACATAGGGTGACTGGTCTAGGGTGAGGGCAGGGAAATAGAGAATGACCAGTCTGAGATGGGGCAATGGGATATACGGTGACCAGTCTTGGGTAAGGGTAGGGACACAAGAGAGCAGGGTCATATGAGCAGTGTCTTTAGAGTATTACCTACATATTAAGATCTCCATTCTAGGAACATATTATCACACCTGTGAATATTTTTCTACTTTAGGTGGACGACGAGAAGAAGAAGCACGCACAGAGACGAACATTCCCATCAGAAGCAAGAATGGAAGAATCGCAGGAAGGTAATTAATATATTTATTAATTACTGATAACTATCAGGCTAGACTCTTGGTCTAGACCTGCATAGGTGTGATAATATGTACCTGGGCCATGTAGATATATGTTTTTTTATTGACCTATATCTTCCATGGACACTTAATATGTTAACACTGACATTAGGGGGATACATGGTGAAGTCTCAGGTGGGGGCCGGGGGATATAGGGTGACCAGTCTGGAGTGGGAGCAGTAGGATACAGGGAAACCAATCTGGGGGTGGGGGCACAGGATTACAGGGTGACCAGTCTGTGGTGTGGGCCATGAGACACAGGGTGACCAGTCTGGGCTGGGGTAGGGGGATAGAAGCAGACCAGTCTGGGGTTGGGTCAAAGGAATATAGGGTGAGCAGTTTTTGGTGCGGGCAGGGGGATACAGGGTGATCCGTACAGGTGTGGGGTAGGAGGATACAGGGTGACCAGTCTTGGGTGAAGGCAAAGGAATTTAGGGAAACAAGTCTAGAATTGGGGCAGGGGAAAATAGAGTGACCAGTCTTGGGTGATTGCAGGGGGATACAGGTTGACTAGTCGGGGTGGGGGCAGGAGCATAGTTGTGGTGATATGTTTTTGGGCCATGTAGATATATTTTTTTTCTTGACCTATATCTTCCATGGACACTTAATATGTTAACATTGACATTAGGGGCGTACAGGGTGACCAGTTTTGGGTGGGGGCAGGGGGATACAGGGTGGCCAGTCTGGAATGGGGTAGGGGAATACAGGGAAACCAATCTGGGGGTGGCGGTACAGGATTACAGGGTGACCAGTCTGTGGTGTGGGCCATGAGACACAGTGACGGGTCTAGGGTGTGGGCACTGGGATACAAGGTGACAAGTCTGGGCTTCGGTAGGGGGTTAGAAGCAGACCAGTCTGGGGTTGGATCAAAGTGATATTGGGTGACTAGTCCAGGGTGGGGGCAGGAGGATACAGGGTGACTTATCTAGGGTGAGGGCAGGAGCATACAGGATGACCCGTCTTATGCCCCTATTCCACTGGTCGTCAGAGGAGCAAACGTGCGCTCTCAGCGCTCGTTTGCTCCTCGTTCCCCGCTCGCTGCCGCCGCTATTCCGCGCGGCTACAGCGAGCGGGTGAGTGCGGGAGGGGCGGCGTGGAGCTGCGGCGGGGCTGCCCGGGTGATCGCTAGATCGTCCGGGCAGCCCATAGGATATAGCAGCATATGCTGCCGACGCTCCTATTCGACGGAGCGACGGCAGCAGATCGCTGCTATATCAGTCGCTTGTTTTTCAACGTGTTGAAAAACAAGAGACTGCAACGATCAGCCGACATGAACGATGTCGGCTGATCGTTGCACTCTATTCCACGGGACGATTATCGTCCGTAGTGGCCGATATCGGCCGAATACGAACGATAATCATTCCGTGGAATAGGGCCTTTAGTTGAGGCTAGAGATATACAGGGTTACCAGTCAGGGGTGGCGGAAAGGCGATGAAGAGTGACCACTGCGGGGTGGGGGTGGGGGGCGGGAGGATACAGGGTGACCAGTCTAGGGTGAAGGCACGAGGATACAGGGTGACCAGTTTGGGTTTGGGGCAGAAGGATACAGGGTGACCAGTGGAGGCAAGGTGACTCACGGTGACAAGTCTAGGGTGGTGGCAGGGGGATATAGGGTGTCCAGTCTTGGGTAAAGATAGAGACACAAGAGAGCAGGGTCATATGAGCAGTGTCCTTAGAGTATTACCTACATATTAAGATCTCCATTCTAGGAACATATTATCACACCGGTGAATCTTTTTCTACTTTAGGTGGACGACGAGAAGAGAAAGCACGCACGGAGACGAACATTCCCATCAGAAGCAAGAATGGAAGAATCGCAGGAAGGTAATTAATATAATTATTAATTACTGATAACTATCAGGCTAGACTCTTGGTCTAGACCTGCATAGGTGTGAAAATATGTTCCTGGGCCATGTAGATATATTTTTTTTATTGACCTATTTTTTCCATGGACACTTAATATGTTAACACTGACATTAGGGGGATACAGGGTGACCAGTCTCAGGTGGGGGCCGGGGGCTACAGGGTGACCAGTCTGCAGTGGGAGCAGGAGGATGCAGGGAAACCAATCTGGGGGTGGGGGCACAGGATTACATGGTGACCAGTCTGTGGTGTAAGTCGTGAGACACAGGGTGACCAGTTTGGGGTGGGGGCACTGGGATACAAGGTGACCAGTCTGGGCTTGGGTAAGGGGATAGAAGCAGACCTGTCTGGTGTTGGGTCAAAGGGATATAGGGTTACCAGTCTTGGGTGGGAGCAGGGGAATATCTTCTATGAACACTTTATATGTTAACACTGACATTAGGGGGATACAGGGTGACCAGTCTCGGGTGGGGGCACCCCGTATTTTGCACAGCCGGGAGTGTACAGTGGAGCGGCTAATAAGGAGGAGGTGATGACGGGAATACGAGGCCTCATCCACACAGAGGCAGCAGCATCATCATCTCTGTACTGTCACTCTATATGTGGAAAGCTCTAGTCATCCTGGCTATATCCAGCCCGCACAACGCCTCACCATTAGTCTCCATGAGGTAGATGTGGATTTTATTTCAATTTTTACATTGGTCCTGGTGCACAATGTAACAAGAAATCCACGTGAAATATAGTTAAGTGAACAATGAGAACAGGTTCCTCCTCGGTTCGCTGATGTCAGACTATGGCCCTGTGCTCACCTACTTACAGTTGGTTTTACTTACTCTTCTCTTCATAATTCCTCCACAAGTATTGGATGTAGTGGAATTGCTGTTTTTTTGTGAGTTAGGGTGGGGGTGATTTGAGTAAGGCGATGGGGGATGGGGGTTAAAGAAAAATGTACTGTTTGGTGTTTTTGTAAGTTACTTCCATTAAAAAAAAATCTCAAATCTTCCAGTACCTATCAGCTGCTGCATGTCCTGCAGGAATTGGTATATTCTTTCCAGTCTGAGACAGCGATTTCTCCTGCCACCTTTGTGCATGTGAGGAACTGTCCAGAGCAGTAGCAAATTCCCATAGAATAGCTCTCCTGCTCTGCACAATTCCTGACATGGACAGAGGTGGCAGCAGAGAGCACTGTCAGACTGGAAAGAATTCACCATGTCCTGCAGGACATACAGCAGCTGATAAGTACTGACAGACTTGAGATTTTCAAATAGAAGTAAATTGGTCAACCACATTTTTTGTGTACTCTTAAAAAAAACATTTGTTTTGATCCTTTTCTTTATTAGGAGGCTATGCATTTCTAACAAACTTTTTCCAAAGCATTTTCTTGTCTCAATTACTATGTCAGAGTAGAGTAGAAGTTGTTTACAGCTAGCAACCTAGAAAGGTGTTCTGTGATGTCATCAAAGCTGTGATGACATATATAACTGCTAGACAGGCAAGCGGTTTAGTTGCAACCAGGCAGCCAACTAGGTAGGAAAGCAGCTATCAAGGAAGGTGCAGGTAGGTATCGTTCCAAAGGTTTAATGTGGATTTTTGGGGCGCCAGTTTATGCTTCTGCAAACCGCTAAAGTTGTAAGTTACTATACTTACTATAGTATAGTTTTTTTTCAATACTTTTCTATAATAGTTACCAGTGGCGTCGCTAGGCTGAATCATTCGGGGCCCAAGCCCCGAATGATTTCAGCCTAGCCCCGAAAGTCTTTTTGATCCCGCCAGCGCTGAAATAACAGCAGCCGGGGCCTGTAATAGATCACTATCAGAGGCTCCAGGCTGCTGTTACTTCAGCGCTGGCGAGCCGCGGGAGCGGGATCGGCCGGCATCACTTCCGGATGCCTCGTGACGTCACCCCGCTCTTCATTGGACGGAGGACGCTGCACGCTCTGGCCTGCCTGCGCTCCAGGGACGTCACAGCCGGCTGTAGCGGGGCCAAGCTTCTACCCCGCCGCGCTCCTCCACCTCAGGCTGCAGCTCGGGGTGAGTATTGTAACCCCGGGGGGGGGGGGTTCTGGGGCTGGCAGTGTAGTGTGTGATTCCAGGTGGGGGAGTGTGTGGGGAATAGTATTGGCGCCCGGGGGGGCGGGGTCTGGCAGTGTGTGGGGATGGTGACCAGGTAGTACTCTGTGTGTGTGTGTATGGGGGCTCAGATGGGGGTAGTAGTGTGTGTGTGTGTGTATGGGGGCTCAGATGGGGGTAGTAGTGTGTGTGTGTGTGTATGGGGGCTCAGATGGGGGTAGTAGTGTGTGTGTGTGTGTGTATGGGGGCTCAGATGGGGGTAGTAGTGTGTGTGTGTGTGTGTGTGTATGGGGGCTCAGATGGGGGTAGTAGTGTGTGTGTGTGTGTATGGGGGCTCAGATGGGGGTAGTAGTGTGTGTGTGTGTGTATGGGGGCTCAGATGGGGGTAGTAGTGTGTGTGTGTGTGTGTATGGGGGCTCAGATGGGGGTAGTAGTGTGTGTGTGTGTGTGTGTGTATGGGGGCTCAGATGGTGGTAGTAGTGTGTGTGTGTATGGGGCTCAGATGGGGGTTAGTAGTGTGTGTGTGTGTAAGGGGGGTTAGATGGGGGTAGTAGTGTGTGTATGGGGGTTAGATGGGGGTAGTAGTGTGTGTATGGGGGTTAGATGGGGGTAGTAGTGTGTGTATGGGGGCTCAGATGGTGGTAGTAGTGTGTGTGTGTGTATGGGGCTCAGATGGGGGTAGTAGTGTGTGTATGGGGAGGTCAGATGGGGGTAGTAGTGTGTGTATGGGGGCTCAGATGGTGGTAGTAGTGTGTGTGTGTATGGGGCTCAGATGGGGGTAGTAGTGTGTGTATGGGGAGGTCAGATGGGGGTAGTAGTGTATGTATGGGGGCTCAGATGGGGGTAGTAGTGTGTGTGTGTGTGTATGGGGGGCTCAGATGGGGGTTAGTAGTGTGTGTATGTGGGGGTTAGATGGGAGTAGTAGTGTGTGTATGGGGGCTCAGATGGGGGTAGTAGTGTATGTATGGGGGCTCAGATGGGGGTAGTAGTGTGTGTGTGTGTGTGTGTGTGTATGGGGGGCTCAGATGGGAGTAGTAGTGTGTGTATGTGGGGGTTAGATGGGAGTAGTAGTGTGTGTATGGGGGCTCAGATGGGGGTAGTAGTGTATGTATGGGGGCTCAGATGGGGGTAGTAGTGTGTGTGTGTGTGTGTGTATGGGTGGCTCAGATGGGGGTTAGTAGTGTGTGTATGTGGGGGTTAGATGGGAGTAGTAGTGTATGTATGGGGGCTCAGATGGGGGTAGTAGTGTGTGTGTGTGTGTGTATGGGGGGCTCAGATGGGGGTTAGTAGTGTGTGTATGTGGGGGTTAGATGGGAGTAGTAGTGTGTGTATGGGGGCTCAGATGGGGGTAGTAGTGTATGTATGGGGGCTCAGATGGGGGTAGTAGTGTATGTATGGGGGCTCAGATGGGGGTAGTAGTGTGTGTGTGTGTGTATGGGGGGCTCAGATGGGGGTTAGTAGTGTGTGTATGGGGGGGTTAGATGGGGGTAGTTGTGTGTGTATGGGGGCTCAGATGGGGGTAGTAGTGTATGTGTGATTCCAGGTGGGGGAGTGTGTGGGGAATAGTATTGGCGCCAGGGGGGGGCGGGGGTCTGGCAGTGTGTGGGGATGGTGACCAGGTAGTACTCTGTGTGTGTGTGTGTATGGGGGCTCAGATGGGGGTTAGTAGTGTGTGTGTGTGTGTGTGTGTGTGATGGGGGTTAGATGGGGGTAGTAGTGTGTGTATGGGAGCTCATATGGGGGTAGTAGTGTGTGTGTGTGTGTGTGTGTGTATGGGGCTCAGATGGGGGTAGTAGTGTGTGTATGGGGGGTCAGATTGGGGTAGTAGTGTGTGTATGGGGATTTGATGGGGGTAGTAGTCTGTAGGGGGGTCAGGTGGGGGTAGTGTGTGGGGGAAGTGTGTGTGTGTGTGTGTGTGTGTGTGTGTGTAGGGGGGGGGGGGTCAGGTGGGATAGTGTGTGTAGGGGGCAGGTTTATTGTAGGCAGAGGGGGAACTTTATTACTATGGTGGGTACAGTAGGTGCTATATTACTATATAGAGGGCACAGCAGTGGGGGCATTTTTACTATGGAGGACACAGCAGGATCATTATTACTATATTTGGGTGCACAGCATGGACACTATTACTGTATGGAGGCACAGCAGGGGACATTATTACTATATGAGGGGCACAGCAGTTGGCATTACTACTAGATTGGGGCACAGCAGAAAGCATTATTACTATATTGAGGCACAGCAGGAGACATTATTACTATATTGAGGCACAGCAGGGAACATTATTACTATATGGGGGCACAGCAGGAGGCATTATTACTATATGGAGGGCAAAGCAGGAGACATTATTACTATATGGGAGCACAGCAGGGGACAATATTACTATATGAGATCATAGCAGGGGACATTACTATATGTAGGTACAGTAGAGGCATTTAACAATGTGGGATGGCACAGCAGGGAGCATTATTACTATATTTGGGTGCACAGCGGGGGTATTCTATACGGGAATAATGCACAGCAGGGGGTATTCTATATGGGGATGCTGCACAGCAGGGGGGTTATTCTATATAGGGAGGATGCTGAGCAGGGGGGCTATACTATTTGGAGGCACAGTTGAGGCCTATAATTTATGCAGACACAGAGGGAAGGGGGGGCTACAACTATGTGGGGGTAGAGAGAAGGCTTATATTATGTGAGCACAGCTAGGGCATATAGGGCACAGAGGAGACCTAATTTCTGTGTGTGCTGGAGCAAGGAGCCTAAAATGTTTTTCCTGGCAGATTCTGGAGAGAAGGGTTATGGCTGGGGCCGAATGGAAAAGAAAGAGAAAAGTGAGCGAATCTGATCAGAGAAGACGTCAACTGTGAGTCACAATTTCAAATACTAGCCTATGTGATCATCTGTTTAAAAGAAAGTTATACACACACACACACATTATATATATATATATATATATATATATATATATATATATATATATATATATATATATATATCGCGTGTGTGTAACGTCACTGCAGAAATCAACTCAGGGGGCCCGTGCCCCGGATGTTTTAAGACCCTAGCAACGCCCCTGATAGTTACTAATTTGTGATTTTTTTTTCTACTGTAGGGGGACGATAAGAAAAAAGAACATGCACGGAGACGAACATTCCCATCAGGATCAATGGAAGAATCGCAGGAAGGTAATTAATATATTTATTAATTACTGATAACTATCAGGCTAGACTCTTGGTCTAGACCTGCATAGGTGTGATATGTTCCTGGGCCATGTAGATATATGTTTTTTTATTGACCTATATCTACCATGGACACTTAATATGTTAACACTGACATTAGGGGGATACATGGTGACCAGTCTCAGGTGGGGGCCGGGGGATATAGGGTGACCAGTCTGGAGTGGGAGCAGTAGGATACAGGGAAACCGATCTGGGGGTGGGGGCACAGGATTACAGGGTGACCAGTCTGTGGTGTGGGCCATGAGACACAGGGTGACCAGTCTGGGCTGGGGTAGGGGGATAGAAGCAGACCAGTCTGGGGTTGGGTCAAAGGAATATAGGGTGAGCAGTTTTTGGTGCGGGCAGGGGGATACAGGGTGATCCGTACAGGTGTGGGGTAGGAGGATACAGGGTGACCAGTCTTGGGTGAAGGCAAAGGAATTTAGGGAAACAAGTCTAGAATTGGGGCAGGGGAATATAGAATGACCAGTCTTGGGTGATTGCAAGGGGATATAGGTTGACTAGTCGGGGTGGGGGCAGGAGCATAGGTGTGGTGATATGTTTTTGGGCCATCTAAATATATTTTTTTTCTTGACCTATATCTTCCATAGACATTTAATATGTTAACATTGACATTAGGGGCGTACAGGGTGACCAGTTTTGGGTGGGGGCAGGGGGATACAGGGTGGCCAGTCTGGAATGGGGGCAGGGGAATACAGGGAAACCAATTTGGGGGTGGCTGTACAGGATTACAGGGTGACCAGTCTGTGGTGTGGGCCATGAGACACAGTGACGGGTCTAGAGTGTGGGCACTGGGATACAAGGTGACAAGTCTGGGCTTCTGTAGGGGGATAGAAGCAGACCAGTCTGGGGTTGGGTCAAAGGGATATAGGGTGAGCAGTTTTTGGTGCGGGCAGGGGGATACAGGGTGATCCGTACAGGTGTGGGGTAGGAGGATACAGGGTGACCAGTCTTGGGTGAAGGCAAAGGAATTTAGGGAAACAAGTCTAGAATTGGGGCAGGGGAAAATAGAATGACCAGTCTTGGGTGATTGCAGGGGGATACAGGTTGACTAGTCGGGGGTGGGGGCAGGAGCATAGGTGTGGTGATATGTTTTTGGGCCATGTAGATATATTTTTTTTCTTGACCTATATCTTCCATGGACACTTAATATGTTAACATTGACATTAGGGGCGTACAGGGTGACCAGTTTTGGGTGGGGGCAGGGGGATACAGGGTGGCCAGTCTGGAATGGGGGCAGGGGAATACAGGGAAACCAATTTGGGGGTGGCGGTACAGGATTACAGGGTGACCAGTCTGTGGTGTGGGCCATGAGACACAGTGACGGGTCTAGGGTGTGGTCACTGGGATACAAGGTGACAAGTCTGGGCTTCGGTAGGGGGATAGAAGCAGACCAGTCTGGGGTTGGGTCAAAGGGATATTGGGTGACTAGTCCAGGGTGGGGGCAGGAGGATACAGGGTGACTTATCTAGGGTGAGGGCAGGAGCATACAGGATGACCCGTCTTAGTTGAGGCTAGAGATATACAGGGTTACCAGTCAGGGGTGGCGGAAAGGCGATGAAGAGTGACCACTGCGGGGTGTTGGTTTGGGGCGGGAGGATACAGGGAGACCCTTCTAAGGTGGAGACAGGGGGCTAGAGGGAGACCAGTCTGGGATGGGGGTAAGAGGATAAAGAGTGGCCACTCTGAGGCAGGGTCAAAGGCATATAAGGTGACCGGTCTAGGGTGAGGGCAGGGGAATAGAGAATGACCAGTCTGCTGTGGGGGCAGGGGGATATAGGGTGTCCAGTCTTGGGTAAAGGTAGAGACACAAGAGAGCAGGGTCATATGAGCAGTGTCCTTAGAGTATTACCTACATATTAAGATCTCCATTCTAGGAACATATTATCACACCTATGATTTTTATTCTACTTTAGGTGGACGACGAAAAGAATTAACACGCAAGGAGACGAACATTCCGATCAGAAGCAGAAATGGAAGAATCGCAGAACAGGTAATTAATATAATTATTAATTACTGATAACTATCAGGCTAGACTTTTTGTCTAGACCTGCATAGGTGTGATAATATGTACCTGGGCCATGTAGATATATGTTTTTTATTGACCTATATCTTCCATGGACACTTAATATGTTAACACTGACATTAGGGGGATATAGGGTGTCCAGTCTCGGGTGGGGGCAGGGGGGTACAGGGTGACCAGTCTGCAGTGGGGGCAGGGGGGTACAGAGTGACCAGTCTGCAGTGGGGACAGGAGGATACAGGGTGACAAGTCTGAGGTGGGGGTACGAGATTACAAAGTGACCAGTCTAAGTTGTGGACGGTGGGACACAGGGTGACCAGTCGAGGGTGGGTGCAGAGGGATACAGGCAGGGGGGTAGCTAATGTCTCCTATGCCCAGGTGCAAGAGGTCACCTTGGGCCCCCCCCCATTCCTTTCACGACTAAGTGATGCTTTTGGTGTATGTATGTATGTATATATATATATATATATATATGAAGAGAAAATATTATCACCATACATATTACTGCCATACTGTTACTGACCAAATCCTGTACACTGAGACCAATATTACCAGTAATACCAGTATATAGGAAGAAAATTTTACCGCCACACCCCAACCACTACCATCTCCGCCATATTGTTACTGACCAAATCCAGTATACCGAGACCAATAAAACACAATACCAGATAAAAGTAACAAATATTACCACCACATACTGACTAACACCGCCGCTGCTACTGAATAATCCACTGTACAAAGATCACTATCACCTCATACAGTCATATAGAGGTAGCCCTAGCTCTACACAGGTTCTATACACTATATACATTACAGTGTAGTTACATCAAGTAACTTACAAGGGACATCTTCTCTGATCAGAGTCGTTTGCATTTTCTTCTCCATCTGCCATTATGAGAACTTCTCCGAGCCACAACTCCACAGAATCTGCCAGGCAAACATATTAGGCTCCTTACTCCGGGACCATCCTCATCTCTATACAAACTGCACATCTGTATTGGCCCCTTTATGCCACCATTTAGTGTGTAGGCTGACACGATGTGATCCCCCTATAGTATATGTCCCCTTCTATGTAGCCTCCTTATAGGCCCCCTCTCCCCCTGTGTTGTCCCCTTATGGGCCCCCTCTCCCCCTATGTAGTCCCCTTATAGATGGCCCCCTTTACCCCCTTACTTATACGCCATTATAGATGGCCCCCTTCCCCCTCCCTTATTGATGGCCCCTCCCTTATCGATTGCCCCCTCCCTTATCAATGGCCCCTTACCCCCCTCCCTTATCGATGCCAACCCCTTATCGATGGCCCCCTCCCCCCCTCCCTTATCGATGGCCCCCTCCCTCCCTTATCGATGGCCCCCTCCACCCCTTATCGATGGCCCCCTCCCCCCCCCTTATTGATGGCCCCTCCCCCCTCCCTTATCAATGGCCCCTCCCCCCTCCCTTATCAATGGCCCCCTTCCCCCTCCCTTAATTGATGGCCCCCCTCCCTTATTGATGGCCCCCTCCCCCCTCCATTATCGATGTTCCCCTCCCTTATCGATGGCCACCCTCCCCCCCTCCCTTATCGATGGCCCCACTCCCTTATCGATGGCCCCCCTCCCCCCCTCCCTTATTGATGGCCCCTCCCTTATTGATTGCCCCCTTCCCCCTCCCTTATCGATGGCCCCCTCCCTCCCTTATCGATGGCCCCCTCCCTTATTGATTGCCCCTCCCCCCCTTATCGATGGCCCCTCCCTTATCGATGGCCACCTTCCCCCTCCCTTATCGATGGCCCCTCCCTTGTTTATGGCCCCCTCCCCCTCCCTTATCGATGGTCCCCCTCCCCCCCTCCCTTATCGATGGCCCCCCTCCCCCCCTCCCTTATCGATGGCCCCCCGCCCTTTTAGATGACTCCCCCGTTGAGCCTCTCTCCTCCTGTTCTGTCCCTGGCTGATGTGCGGCTGCCGGGGTTGTCCCGTCCTATCCCCGGCAGCGCACTCATCAGAGAGCACAGGATATAGGGTGACAAGTCTAGTTTGGGGGCAGGGGGATGCAGAATGACCAGTCTGGGGTGGTTGCCGGGAAAAATAGGGTAACTAATCTGCAGTGGAGGCAGAATCATACAGGGTGACCCGTCTGGGGGGGGGGGGGTACATAGAGATATACCCCATTATAGATGGCCCCCTTCCCCCTCCCTTATTGATGGCCCCTCCCTTATCGATTGCCCCTTCCCCCCTCCCTTATCGATGCCCCCTTACCCCCCTCCCTTATCGATGCCCCCCCCCCTTATCGATGGCCCCCTCCCCCCCCTCCCTTATCGATGGCCCCCTCCCTTATCGATGGCCCCCTCTTTCCCTTATCGATGGCCCCCTCCCTCCCTTATCGATGGCCCCCTCCCCCCCTTATCGATGGCCCCTCCCCCCCTTATCGATGGCCCCCTCCCCCCTCCCTTATCAATGGCCCCCTTCCCCCTCCCTTATCGATGGCCCCCCTCCCTTATTGATGGCCCCCCTCCCCCCTCCCTTATCGATGTTCCCCTCCCTTATCGATGGCCCCCCTCCCCCCCTCCCTTATCGATGGCCCCACTCCCTTATCGATGGCCCCCCTCCCCCCCTCCCTTATTAATGGCCCCTCCCTTATTGATTGCCCCCTTCCCCCTCCCTTATCAATGGCCCCTTCCCCCCTCCCTTATCGATGGCCCCCCTTTTCGATTGCCCCCCCATCCCTTATCGATGGCCCCCTCCCTCCCTTATCGATGGCCCCCTCCCTTATTGATTGCCCCTCCCCCCTTATCGATGGCCCCTCCCTTATCGATGGCCACCTTCCCCCTCCCTTATCGATGGCCCCTCCCTTGTTTATGGCCCCCTCCCCCTCCCTTATCGATGGCCCCCCTCCCCCCTCCCTTATTGATGGCCCCTCCCTTATTGATTGCCCCCTTCCCCCTCCCTTATCAATGGCCCCTTCCCCCCTCCCTTATCGATGGCCCCCCTTTTCGATTGCCCCTCCATCCCTTATCGATGGCCCCCTCCCTCCCTTATCGATGGCCCCCTCCCTTATTGATTGCCCCTCCCCCCCTTATCGATGGCCCCTCCCTTATCGATGGCCACCTTTTCCCTCCCTTATCGATGGCCCCTCCCTTGTTTATGGCCCCCTCCCCCTCCCTTATCGATGGCCCCCCTCCCCCCCTCCCTTATCGATGGCCCCCCTCCCCCCTCCCTTATCGATGGCCCCCCGCCCTTTTAGATGACTCCCCCGTTGAGCCTCTCTCCTCCTGTTCTGTCCCTGGCTGATGTGCGGCTGCCGGGGGTGTCCCGTCCTATCCCCGGCAGCGCACTCTTCAGAGAGCACAGGATATAGGGTGACAAGTCTAGTTTGGGGGCAGGGGGATACAGAATGACCAGTCTGGGGTGGTTGCTGGGAAAAATAGGGTAACTAATCTGCAGTGGAGGCAGAATCATACAGGGTGACCCGTCTGGGGGGGGGGTACATAGAGATACAAGGTGACCAATCTAGGGTGTACGCAGGGAGATAGAGGGAGGCCCTTCTGGGATGGGGCAGGAGGATACAGAGTGGCCAGTCTGGGGCAATGTCAAGAGGATATAGGGTGACTGGTCTAGGGTGAGGGCAGGGAAATAGAGAATGACCAGTCTGAGATGGGGCAGTGGGATATACGGTGACCAGTCTTGGGTAAGGGTAGGGACACAAGAGAGCAGGGTCATATGAGCAGTGTCCTTAGAGTATTATCTACATATTAAGATCTCCATTCTAGGAACATATTATCACACCTGTGAATATTTTTCTACTTTAGGTGGACGACGAGAAGAAGAAGCACGCACAGAGACGAACATTCCCATCAGAAGCAAGAATGAAAGAATCGCGGGAAGGTAATTAATATATTTATTAATTACTGATAACTATCAGGCTAGACTCTTGGTCTAGACCTGCATAGGTGTGGTGATATGTTTTTGGGCCATGTAGATATATTTTTTTTCTTGACCTATATCTTCCATGGACACTTAATATGTTAACATGGACATTAGGGGCGTACAGGGTGACCAGTTTTGGGTGGGGGCAGGGGTATACAGGGTGGCCAGTCTGGAATGGGGGCAGGGGAATACAGGGAAACCAATTTGGGGGTGGCGGTACAGGATTACAGGGTGACCAGTCTGTGGTGTGGGCCATGAGACACAGTGACGGGTCTAGGGTTTGGTCACTGGGATACAAGGTGACAAGTCTGGGCTTCGGTAGGGGGATAGAAGCAGACCAGTCTGGGGTTGGGTCAAAGGGATATTGGGTGACTAGTCCAGGGTGGGGGCAGGAGGATACAGGGTGACTTATCTAGGGTGAGGGCAGGAGCATACAGGATGACCCGTCTTAGTTGAGGCTAGAGATATACAGGGTTACCAGTCAGGGGTGGCGGAAAGGCGATGAAGAGTGACCACTGCGGGGTGGGGGTGGGGGTGGGGGGTGGGAGGATACAGGGTGACCAGTCTAGGGTGAAGGCACGAGGATACAGGGTGACCAGTTTGGATTTGGGGCAGAAGGATACAGGGTGACCAGTGGAGGCAAGGTGACTCACGGTGACAATTCTAGGGTGGTGGCAGGGGGATACAGGTTGACCAGTTTTTGTTGGGGGCAGGAGGATACAGGGTGACCCTTCTAAGGTGGAGACAGGGGGCTAGAGGGAGACCAGTCTGGGATGGGGGTAAGAGGATAAAGAGTGGCCACTCTGAGGCAGGGTCAAAGGCATATAAGGTGACCCGTCTAGGGTGAGGGCAGGGGAATAGAGACCATCCTCCGGGACCTCCGGGACCATCCTCATCTCTATACAAACTGCACATCTGTATTGGCCCCTTTATGCCACCATTTAGTGTGTAGGCTGACACAATGTGATCCCCCTATAGTATATGTCCCCTTCTATGTAGCCTCCTTATAGGCCCCCTCTCCCCCTATGTTGTCCCCTTATGGGCCCTCTCTCCCCCTATGTAGTCCCCTTATAGATGGCCCTCTCCCCCCTTACCTATACCCCATTATAGATGCCCCCCTTCCTAATCGATGGCCCCTCCCCCTCCCTTATTGATGGCCCCTCCCTTATCGATTGCCCCCTCCCATTTCAATGGCCCCTTACCCCCCTCCCTTATCGATGCCCCCCCTTATCGATGGCCCCCTCCTCCCCTCCCTTATCGATGGCCCCCTCCCCCCCCTTATCGATGGCCCCTCCCCCCTCCCTTATCAATGGCCCCCTTCCCCCCTCCCTTATCGATGGCCCCCCTCCCTTATCGATGGCCCCCTCCCCCCTCCCTTATCGATGGCCCCCCTCCCTTATCGTTGGCCCCCGTCCCCCCTCCCTTATCGTTGGCCCCCCTCCCTTATCGTTGGCCCCCCTCCCCCCCTCCCTTATCGATGGCCCCCTCCCTTGTTGATGACCCCCTCCCCCTCCCTTATCGATGGCCCCCCTCCCTTATCGATGGCCCCCCTCCCCCTCCCTTATCGATGACCCCCTCCCTTATCGTTGGCCCCCCTCCCTTATCGATGACCCCACTCCCTTATCGATGGCACCCTCCCTTATCGATGGCCCCCCTCCCCCCATCCCTTATTGATGGCCCCTCGCTTATTGATTGCCCCCTTCCCCCTCCCTTATCAATGGCCCCTTCCCCCCTCCCTTATCGATGGCCCCCCCCCTTATCGATGGCCCCCTCCCTTCCTCCCTTATTGATGGTCCCCTCCCTCCCTTATTGATGGTCCCCTCCCTTATCGATGGCCCCCTCCCTCCCTTATCCAATCCCCCCTCCCCCCCCTTATCGATGGCCCCTCCCCCTCCCTTATCGATGGCCCCCTTACCCCTCCCTTATCGATGGCCCCCTCCCTTGTTTATGGCCACCTCCCCCTCCCTTATCGATGGCCCCCCTCCCTTAGGGTCTAGGGTTTGGTCACTGGGATATAAGGTGACAAGTCTGGGCTTCGGTAGGGGGATAGAAGCAGACCAGTCTGGGGTTGGGTCAAAGGGATATTGGGTGACTAGTCCAGGGTGGGGGCAGGAGGATACAGGGTGACTTATCTAGGGTGAGGGCAGGAGCATACAGGATGACCCGTCTTAGTTGAGGCTAGAGATATACAGGGTTACCAGTCAGGGGTGGCGGAAAGGCGATGAAGAGTGACCACTGCGGGGTGTTGGTTTGGGGCGGGAGGATACAGGGTGACCAGTCTAGGGTGAAGGCACGAGGATACAGGGTGACCAGTTTGGGTTTGGGGCAGAAGGATACAGGGTGACCAGTGGAGGCAAGGTGATTCACGGTGACAAGTCTAGGGTGGTGGCAGGGAGATACAGGTTGACCAGTTTTTGTTGGGGGCAGGAGGATACAGGGTGACCCTTCTAAGGTGGAGAAAGGGGGCTAGAGGGAGACCAGTCTGGGATGGGGGTAAGAGGACAAAGAGTGGCCACTCTGAGGCAGGGTCAAAGGCATATAAGGTGACCAGTCTAGGATGAGGGCAGGGGAATAGAGAATGACCAGTCTGGGGTGGGGGCAGGGGGATATAGGGTGTCCAGTCTTGGGTAAAGGTAGAGACACAAGAGAGCAGGGTCATATGAGCAGTGTCCTTAGAGTATTACCTACATATTAAGATCTCCATTCTAGGAACATATTATCACACCTATGATTTTTATTCTACTTTAGGTGGACGACGAAAAGAATAAACACGCAAGGAGACGAACATTCCGATCAGAAGCAGAAATGGAAGAATCGCAGAACAGGTAATTAATATAATTATTAATTACTGATAACTATCAGGCTAGACTTTTGGTCTAGACCTGCATAGGTGTGATAATATGTACCTGGGCCATGTAGATATATGTTTTTTATTGACCTATATCTTCCATGGACACTTAATATGTTAACACTGACATTAGGGGAATATAGGGTGTCCAGTCTCGGGTGGGGGCAGGGGGGTACAGGGTGACCAGTCTGCAGTGGGGGCAGGGGGGTTCAGAGTGACCAGTCTGCAGTGGGGACAGGAGGATACAGGGTGACAAGTCTGAGGTGGGGGTACGAGATTACAAAGTGACCAGTCTAAGTTGTGGACGGTGGGACACAGGGTGACCAGTCGAGGGTGGGTGCAGAGGGATACAGGCAGGGGGGTAGCTAATGTCTCCTATGCCCTGGTGCAAGAGGTCACCTTGGGCCCCCCCCCACCATTCCTTTCACGACTAAGTGATGCTTTTGGTGTATGTATGTATATATATATATATATATATATATATATATATATATATATGAAGAGAAAATATTATCACCATACATATTACTGCCATACTGTTACTGACCAAATCCTGAACACTGAGACCAATATTACCAGTAATACCAGTATATAGGAAGAAAATTTTACCGACACACCCCAACCACTACCATCGCCACCATATTGTTACTGACCAAATCCAGTATACCGAGACCAATAAAACACAATACCAGATAAAAGTAACAAATATTACCACCACATACTGACTAACACCGCCGCTGCTACTGAATAATCCACTGTACAAAGATCACTATCACCTCATACAGTCATATAGAGGTAGCCCTAGCTCTACAGAGGTTCTATACACTATATACATTACAGTGTAGTTACATCAAGTAACTTACAAGGGACATCTTCTCTGATCAGAGTCGTTTGCATTTTCTTCTCCATCTGCCATTATGAGAACTTCTCCGAGCCACAACTCCACAGAATCTGCCAGGCAAACATATTAGGCTCCTTACTCCGGGACCATCCTCATCTCTATACAAACTGCACATCTGTATTGGCCCCTTTATGCCACCATTTAGTGTGTAGGCTGACACGATGTGATCCCCCTATAGTATATGTCCCCTTCTATGTAGCCTCCTTATAGGCCCCCTCTCCCCCTATGTTGTCCCCTTATGGGCCCCCTCTCCCCCTATGTAGTCCCCTTATAGATGGCCCTCTCCCCCCTTACCTATACCCCATTATAGATGCCCCCCTCCCTAATCGATGGCCCTTCCCCCTCCCTTATTGATGGCCCCTCCCTTATCGATTACCCCCTCCCTTATCAATTGCCCCTTACCCCCCTCCCTTATCGATGCCCCCCTCCCCCCTCCCTTATCGATGGCCCCCTCCCCCCTCCCTTATCGATGGCCCCTCCCCCCTCCCTTATCGATGGCCCCTCCCCCCTTATCGATGGCCCCTCCCCCCTCCCTTATCAATGGCCCCCTTCCCCCTCTCTTATCGATGGCCCCCTCCCTTATCGATGGCCCCTCCCCCCTCCCTTATTGATGGCCCCCCTCCCTTATCGTTGGCCCCCCTCCCCCCCTCCCATATCGTTGGCCCCCCTCCCTTATCGATGGCCCCCTCCCTTGTTGATGGCCCCCTCCCCCTCCCTTATCGTTGGCCCCCCTCCCTTATCGATGGCCCCCCTCCCTTATCGATGACCCCCTCCTTTATCGTTGGCCCCCCTCCCTTATCGATGGCCCCACTCCCTTATCGATGGCCCCCCTCCCTTTTTGATGGCCCCTCGCTTATTGATTGCCCCCTTCCCCCTCCCTTATCAATGGCCCCTTCCCCCCTCCCTTATCGACGCCCCCCCCCCTTATCGATGGCCCCCTCCCTCCCTTATCAATGGACCCCTCCATTATCGATGGCCCCCTCCTTCCCTTATCGATTGCCCCCTCCCCCCCACTTATCAATGGCCCCTCCCCCCTCCCTTATCGATGGCCCCCTTCCCCCTCCCTTATTGATGGCCCCCTCCCTTGTTTATGGCCCCCTCCCTTATCGATGGCCCCCCCTTCCCTTATCGATGGCCCCCCGCCCTTTTAGATGACCCCCCTCATCCCACTTATAGGTGGCCCCCTCCCCCCCTCCCTTATAGGTGGCCCCCTCCCCCCCTCACTTATAGATGGCCCCCTCCCTTTTAGATGACCCACCTCCCCCCGCTTATAGATGGCCCCCTCTCCCCCATCGATGGCCCCCTCTCCCCCCTCCCTTATAGGTTGCCTCCCTATTCTCCCCCCCTCTCCTTATAGCTGGCCCCCTCTTCCCTCATTATAGCTGGCTCCCTCTTCCCTCATTATAGCTGGCCCCCTCTTCCCCCTTATTGCTGGCTCACTCTTGCCTCTTTCCCTCTTATATCTGGCCCCCTCTTCCCTCATTATATATGGCCCCCCTCCTCTCCCCCCTGTGCATAAAAGATAACAAAAGAAAAAAAAACACAACTCACCTTCCATCTACTCCCCTGTCGAGCCTCTCGCCTCCTGGTCTGTCCCTGGCTGATGTGCGGCTGCCGGGGGTGTCCCGTCCTATCCCCGGCAGCGCACTCATCAGAGAGCTCAGGATATAGGGTGACAAATCTAGGGTGGGGGCAGGGGGATACAGAATGACCAGTCTGGGGTGGTTGCCGAGGAAAATAGGGTAACTAATCTGCAGTGGAGGCAGAATCATACAGGGTGACCTGTCTGGGGAGGGGGGGGGGGGTACATAGAGATACAAGGTGACCAATCTAGGGTGTACACAGTGAGATAGAGGGAGGCCATTCTGGGATGGGGCAGGAGGATACAGAGTGGCCAGTCTGGGGCAATGTCAAGGGGACATAGGGTGACTGGTCTAGGGTGAGGGCAGGGAAATAGAGAATGACCAGTCTGAGATGGGGCAGTGGGATATACGGTGACCAGTCTTGGGTAAGGGTAGGGACACAAGAGAGCAGGGTCATATGAGCAGTGTCCTTAGAGTATTACCTACATATTAAGATCTCCATTCTAGGAACATATTATCACACCTGTGAATATTTTTCTACTTTAGGTGGACGACGAGAAGAAGAAGCACGCACAGAGACGAACATTCCCATCAGAAGCAAGAATGGAAGAATCGCAGGAAGGTAATTAATATATTTATTAATTACTGATAACTATCAGGCTAGACTCTTGGTCTAGACCTGCATAGGTGTGATAATATGTACCTGGGCCATGTAGATATATGTTTTTTTATTGACCTATATCTTCCATGGACACTTAATATGTTAACACTGACATTAGGGGGATACATGGTGACCAGTCTCAGGTGGGGGCCGGGGGATATAGGGTGACCAGTCTGGAGTGGGAGCAGTAGGATACAGGGAAACCAATCTGGGGGTGGGGGCACAGGATTACAGGGTGACCAGTCTGTGGTGTGGGCCATGAGACACAGGGTGACCAGTCTGGGCTGGGGTAGGGGGATAGAAGCAGACCAGTCTGGCGTTGGGTCAAAGGAATATAGGGTGAGCAGTTTTTGGTGCGGGCAGGGGGATACAGGGTGATCCGTACAGGTGTGGGGTAGGAGGATACAGGGTGACCAGTCTTGGGTGAAGGCAAAGGAATTTAGGGAAACAAGTGTAGAATTGGGGCAGGGGAAAATAGAGTGACCAGTCTTGGGTGATTGCAGGGGGATACAGGTTGACTAGTCGGGGGTGGGGGCAGGAGCATAGGTGTGGTGATATGTTTTTGGGCCATGTAGATATATATTTTTTCTTGACCTATATCTTCCATGGACACTTAATATGTTAACATTGACATTAGGGGCGTACAGGGTGACCAGTTTTGGGTGGGGGCAGGGGGATACAGGGTGGCCAGTCTGGAATGGGGGCAGGGGAATACAGGGAAACCAATCTGGGGGTGGCGGTACAGGATTACAGGGTGACCAGTCTGTGGTGTGGGCCATGAGACACAGTGACGGGTCTAGGGTGTGGGCACTGGGATACAAGGTGACAAGTCTGGGCTTCGGTAGGGGGTTAGAAGCAGACCAGTCTGGGGTTGGATCAAAGTGATATTGGGTGACTAGTCCAGGGTGGGGGCAGGAGGATACAGGGTGACTTATCTAGGGTGAGGGCAGGAGCATACAGGATGACCCGTCTTATGCCCCTATTCCACTGGTCGTCAGAGGAGCAAACGTGCGCTCTCAGCGCTCGTTTGCTCCTCGTTCCCCGCTCGCTGCCGCCGCTATTCAGCGCGGCTACAGCGAGCGGGTGAGTGCGGGAGGGGCGGCGTGGAGCTGCGGCGGGGCTGCCCGGGTGATCGCTAGATCGTCCGGGCAGCCCATAGGATATAGCAGCATCTGCTGCCGACGCTCCTATTCAACGGAGCGACGGCAGCGGATCGCTGCTATATCAGTCGCTTGTTTTTCAACGTGTTGAAAAACAAGAGACTGCAACGATCAGCCGAAATGAACGATGTCGGCTGATCGTTGCACTCTATTCCACGGGACGATTATCGTCCGTAGTGGCCGATATCGGCCGAATACGAACGATAATCGTTCCGTGGAATAGGGCCTTTAGTTGAGGCTAGAGATATACAGGGTTACCAGTCAGGGGTGGCGGAAAGGCGATGAAGAGTGACCACTGCGGGGTGGGGGTGGGGGGCGGGAGGATACAGGGTGACCAGTCTAGGGTGAAGGCACGAGGATACAGGGTGACCAGTTTGGGTTTGGGGCAGAAGGATACAGGGTGACCAGTGGAGGCAAGGTGACTCACGGTGACAAGTCTAGGGTGGTGGCAGGGGATACAGGTTGACCAGTTTTTGTTGGGGGCAGGAGGATACAGGGTGACCCTTCTAAGGTGGAGACAGGGGGCTAGAGGGAGACCAGTCTGGGATGGTGGTAAGAGGATAAAGAGTGGCCACTCTGAGGCAGGGTCAAAGGCATATAAGGTGACCGATCTAGGGTGAGGGCAGGGGAATAGAGAATGACCAGTCTGGGGTGGGGGCAGGGGGATATAGGGTGTCCAGTCTTGGGTAAAGGTAGAGACACAAGAGAGCAGGGTCATATGAGCAGTGTCCTTAGAGTATTACCTACATATTAAGATCTCCATTCTAGGAACATATTATCACACCGGTGAATCTTTTTCTACTTTAGGTGGACGACGAGAAGAGAAAGCACGCACGGAGACGAACATTCCCATCAGAAGCAAGAATGGAAGAATCGCAGGAAGGTAATTAATATATTTATTAATTACTGATAACTATCAGGCTAGACTCTTGGTCTAGACCTGCATAGGTGTGAAAATATGTTCCTGGGCCATGTAGATATATTTTTTTATTGACCTATATCTTCCATGGACACTTAATATGTTAACACTGACATTAGGGGGATACAGGGTGACACGTCTCAGGTGGGGGCCGGGGGCTACAGGGTGACCAGTCTGCAGTGGGAGCAGGAGGATGCAGGGAAACCAATCTGGGGGTGGGGGCACAGGATTACATGGTGACCAGTCTGTGGTGTAAGTCGTGAGACACAGGGTGACCAGTTTAGGGTGGGGGCACTGGGATACAAGGTGACCAGTCTGGGCTTGGGTAAGGGGATAGAAGCAGACCTGTCTGGTGTTGGGTCAAAGGGATATAGGGTTACCAGTCTTGGGTGGGAGCAGGGGAATATCTTCCATGAACACTTTATATGTTAACACTGACATTAGGGGGATACAGGGTGACCAGTCTCGGGTGGGGGCACCCTGTATTTTGCACAGCCGGGAGTGTACAGTGGAGCGGCTAATAAGGAGGAGGTGATGACGGGAATACGAGGCCTCATCCACACAGAGGCAGCAGCATCATCATCTCTGTACTGTCACTCTATATGCGGAAAGCTCTAGTCATCCTGGCTATATCCAGCCCGCACAACGCCTCACCATTAGTCTCCATGAGGTAGATGTGGATTTTATTTCAATTTTTACATTGGTCCTGGTGCACAATGTAACAAGAAATCCACGTGAAATATAGTTAAGTGAACAATGAGAACAGGTTCCTCCTCGGTTCGCTGATGTCAGACTATGGCCCTGTGCTCACCTACTTACAGTTGGTTTTACTTACTCTTCTCTTTATAATTCCTCCACAAGTATTGGATGTAGTGGAATTGCTGTTTTTTTGGGAGTTAGGGTGGGGGTGAGTTGAGTAAGGCGATGGGGGATGGGGGTTAAAGAAAAATGTACTGTTTGGTGTTTTTGTAAGTTACTTCCATTAAAAAAAAATCTCAAATCTTCCAGTACCTATCAGCTGCTGCATGTCCTGCAGGAATTGGTATATTCTTTCCAGTCTGAGACAGCGATTTCTCCTGCCACCTTTGTGCATGTGAGGAACTGTCCAGAGCAGTAGCAAATTCCCATAGAATAGCTCTCCTGCTCTGCACAATTCCTGACATGGACAGAGGTGGCAGCAGAGAGCACTGTCAGACTGGAAAGAATACACCATGTCCTGCAGGACATACAGCAGCTGATAAGTACTGACAGACTTGAGACTTTCAAATAGAAGTAAATTGGTCAACCACATTTTTTGTGTACTCTTAAAAAAAACATTTGTTTTGATCCTTTTCTTTATTAGGAGGCTATGCATTTCTAACAAACTTTTTCCAAAGCATTTTCTTGTCTCAATTACTATGTCAGAGTAGAGTAGAAGTTGTTTACAGCTAGCAACCTAGAAAGGTGTTCTGTGATGTCATCAAAGCTGTGATGACATATATAACTGCTAGACAGGCAAGCGGTTTAGTTGCAACCAGGCAGCCAACTAGGTAGGAAAGCAGCTATCAAGGAAGGTCTAGGTAGGTATCGTTCCAAAGGTTTAATGTGGATTTTTGGGGCGCCAGTTTATGCTTCTGCAAACCGCTAAAGTTGTAAGTTACTATACGTACTATAGTATATTTTTTTTCAATACTTTTCTATAATAGTTAGTTACTAATTTGTGATTTTTTTTTTCTACTGTAGGGGGACGATAAGAAAAAAGAACATGCACGGAGACGAACATTCCCATCAGGATCAATGGAAGAATCGCAGGAAGGTAATTAATATAATTATTAATTACTGATAACTATCAGGCTAGACTCTTGGTCTAGACCTGCATAGGTGTGATATGTTCCTGGGCCATGTAGATATATGTTATTTATTGACCTATATCTACCATGGACACTTAATATGTTAACACTGACATTAGGGGGATACATGGTGACCAGTCTCAGGTGGGGGCCGGGGGATATAGGGTGACCAGTCTGGAGTGGGAGCAATAGGATACAGGGAAACCGATCTGGGGGTGGGGGCACAGGATTACAGGGTGACCAGTCTGTGGTGTGGGCCATGAGACACAGGGTGACCAGTCTGGGCTGGGGTAGGGGGATAGAAGCAGACCAGTCTGGGGTTGGGTCAAAGGAATATAGGGTGAGCAGTTTTTGGTGCGGGCAGGGGGATACAGGGTGATCCGTACAGGTGTGGAGTAGGAGGATACAGGGTGACCAGTCTTGGGTGAAGGCAAAGGAATTTAGGGAAACAAGTCTAGAATTGGGGCAGGGGAATATAGAATGACCAGTCTTGGGTGATTGCAAGGGGATATAGGTTGACTAGTCGGGGTGGGGGCAGGAGCATAGGTGTGGTGATATGTTTTTGGGCCATCTAAATATATTTTTTTTCTTGACCTATATCTTCCATAGACATTTAATATGTTAACATTGACATTAGGGGCGTACAGGGTGACCAGTTTTGGGTGGGGGCAGGGGGATACAGGGTGGCCAGTCTGGAATGGGGGCAGGGGAATACAGGGAAACCAATTTGGGGGTGGCGGTACAGGATTACAGGGTGACCAGTCTGTGGTGTGGGCCATGAGACACAGTGACGGGTCTAGAGTGTGGGCACTGGGATACAAGGTGACAAGTCTGGGCTTCGGTAGGGGGATAGAAGCAGACCAGTCTGGGGTTGGGTCAAAGGGATATTGGGTGAGCAGTTTTTGGTGCGGGCAGGGGGATACAGGGTGATCCGTACAGGTGTGGGGTAGGAGGATACAGGGTGACCAGTCTTGGGTGAAGGCAAAGGAATTTAGGGAAACAAGTCTAGAATTGGGGCAGGGGAAAATAGAATGACCAGTCTTGGGTGATTGCAGGGGGATACAGGTTGACTAGTCGGGGGTGGGGGCAGGAGCATAGGTGACAGGGTGACCAGTCTGTGGTGTGGGCCATGAGACACAGTGACGGGTCTAGGGTGTGGTCACTGGGATACAAGGTGACAAGTCTGGGCTTCGGTAGGGGGATAGAAGCAGACCAGTCTGGGGTTGGGTCAAAGGGATATTGGGTGACTAGTCCAGGGTGGGGGCAGGAGGATACAGGGTAACTTATCTAGGGTGAGGGCAGGAGCATACAGGATGACCCGTCTTAGTTGAGGCTAGAGATATACAGGGTTACCAGTCAGGGGTGGCGGAAAGGCGATGAAGAGTGACCACTGCGGGGTGTTGGTTTGGGGCGGGAGGATACAGGGTGACCAGTCTAGGGTGAAGACACGAGGATACAGGGTGACCAGTTTGGGTTTGGGGCAGAAGGATACAGGGTGACCAGTGGAGGCAAGGTGACTCACGGTGACAAGTCTAGGGTGGTGGCAGGGGGATACAGGTTGACCAGTTTTTGTTGGGGGCAGGAGGATACAGGGTGACCCTTCTAAGGTGGAGACAGGGGGCTAGAGGGAGACCAGTCTGGGATGGGGGTAAGAGGATAAAGAGTGGCCACTCTGAGGCAGGGTCAAACGCATATAAGGTGACCGATCTAGGGTGAGGGCAGGGGAATAGAGAATGACCAGTCTGGGGTGGGGGCAGGGGGATATAGGGTGTCCAGACTTGGGTAAAGGTAGAGACACAAGAGAGCAGGGTCATATGAGCAGTGTCCTTAGAGTTTTACCTACATATTAAGATCTCCATTCTAGGAACATATTATCACACCTATGATTTTTATTCTACTTTAGGTGGACGACGAAAAGAATAAACACGCAAGGAGACGAACATTCCGATCAGAAGCAGAAATGGAAGAATCGCAGAACAGGTAATTAATATAATTATTAATTACTGATAACTATCAGGCTAGACTTTTTGTCTAGACCTGCATAGGTGTGATAATATGTACCTGGGCCATGTAGATATATGTTTTTTATGGCTCAGGGAAGAAACAGAGTGCTGCACATCACACCTATGGCTGATACTAGTGCCGCTTGGCTAAATAAAAAACACATCAGAATTTTGTGTATGAATTGATCACCGACACGGTGTGGAGTTAGCGTAGGGACCCGTGTGGACCAGAGGACCTGCGCGGTGGTACACGGGGCAATATGGTTTGATCAATTCATATACAGACACTCTGGTGTTGATTTTTAATATAGGCCTAGCGGCATTAGTATCAGCCATAGATGGGATGTGCAGCCGTTCCATTCTCTCCAGTTCGTGTTTTGCAATTCTCCCTCTCTGAACAGCTAGCACTCCTTTATAAGACCCACATGACCAAAATTAGCAGGATATGTCTGTGCTCACATGTCTGGACCCTATGTCTTCCCCATTCTGTGAGAGCAGCAATGGTAAGTGTAATACCATATCCATACTTGTGTCGTTTGGGGGCAGCCTTCCCCGCCGGTGGTGCTGGCTGGGTTTTGGTGGGGCTTTTTGGGTCTGGTCCTGTGACATTGGGGTTGCAGGGCCGTTCCATGGCCTCCCTTCCCTGCACGTGCACGCTTTGCGGGGTTGGCGGTCGCTGACCGACACGGTGTGGAGTTAGCGTAGGGACCCGTGTGGACCAGAGGACCTGCGCGGTGGTACACGGGGCAATATGGTTTGATCAATTCATATACAGACACTCTGGTGTTGATTTTTAATATAGGCCTAGCGGCATTAGTATCAGCCATAGATGGGATGTGCAGCCGTTCCATTCTCTCCAGTTCGTGTTTTGCAATTCTCCCTCTCTGAACAGCTAGCACTCCTTTATAAGACCCACATGACCAAAATTAGCAGGATATGTCTGTGCTCACATGTCTGGACCCTATGTCTTCCCCATTCTGTGAGAGCAGCAATGGTAAGTGTAATACCATATCCATACTTGTGTCGTTTGGGGGCAGCCTTCCCCGCCGGTGGTGCTGGCTGGGTTTTGGTGGGGCTTTTTGGGTCTGGTCCTGTGACATTGGGGTTGCAGGGCCGTTCCATGGCCTCCCTTCCCTGCACGTGCACGCTTTGCGGGGTTGGCGGTCGCTGACCGACACGGTGTGGAGTTAGCGTAGGGACCCGTGTGGACCAGAGGACCTGCGCGGTGGTACACGGGGCAATATGGTTTGATCAATTCATATACAGACACTCTGGTGTTGATTTTTAATATAGGCCTAGCGGCATTAGTATCAGCCATAGATGGGATGTGCAGCCGTTCCATTCTCTCCAGTTCGTGTTTTGCAATTCTCCCTCTCTGAACAGCTAGCACTCCTTTATAAGACCCACATGACCAAAATTAGCAGGATATGTCTGTGCTCACATGTCTGGACCCTATGTCTTCCCCATTCTGTGAGAGCAGCAATGGTAAGTGTAATACCATATCCATACTTGTGTCGTTTGGGGGCAGCCTTCCCCGCCGGTGGTGCTGGCTGGGTTTTGGTGGGGCTTTTTGGGTCTGGTCCTGTGACATTGGGGTTGCAGGGCCGTTCCATGGCCTCCCTTCCCTGCACGTGCACGCTTTGCGGGGTTGGCGGTCGCTGACCGACACGGTGTGGAGTTAGCGTAGGGACCCGTGTGGACCAGAGGACCTGCGCGGTGGTACACGGGGCAATATGGTTTGATCAATTCATATACAGACACTCTGGTGTTGATTTTTAATATAGGCCTAGCGGCATTAGTATCAGCCATAGATGGGATGTGCAGCCGTTCCATTCTCTCCAGTTCGTGTTTTGCAATTCTCCCTCTCTGAACAGCTAGCACTCCTTTATAAGACCCACATGACCAAAATTAGCAGGATATGTCTGTGCTCACATGTCTGGACCCTATGTCTTCCCCATTCTGTGAGAGCAGCAATGGTAAGTGTAATACCATATCCATACTTGTGTCGTTTGGGGGCAGCCTTCCCCGCCGGTGGTGCTGGCTGGGTTTTGGTGGGGCTTTTTGGGTCTGGTCCTGTGACATTGGGGTTGCAGGGCCGTTCCATGGCCTCCCTTCCCTGCACGTGCACGCTTTGCGGGGTTGGCGGTCGCTGACCGACACGGTGTGGAGTTAGCGTAGGGACCCGTGTGGACCAGAGGACCTGCGCGGTGGTACACGGGGCAATATGGTTTGATCAATTCATATACAGACACTCTGGTGTTGATTTTTAATATAGGCCTAGCGGCATTAGTATCAGCCATAGATGGGATGTGCAGCCGTTCCATTCTCTCCAGTTCATATGTTTTTTATTGACCTATATCTTCCATGGACACTTAATATGTTAACACTGACATTAGGGGGATATAGGGTGTCCAGTCTCGGGTGGGGGCAGGGGGGTACAGGGTGACCAGTCTGCAGTGGGGGCAGGGGGGTACAGAGTGACCAGTCTGCAGTGGGGACAGGAGGATACAGGGTGACAAGTCTGAGGTGGGGGTACGAGATTACAAAGTGACCAGTCTAAGTTGTGGACGGTGGGACACAGGGTGACCAGTCGAGGGTGGGTGCAGAGGGATACAGGCAGGGGGATAGCTAATGTCTCCTATGCCCAGGTGCAAGAGGTCACCTTGGGCCCCCCCCCATTCCTTTCACGACTAAGTGATGCTTTTGGTGTATGTATGTATGTATATATATATATATATATATATATATATATATGAAGAGAAAATATTATCACCATACATATTACTGCCATACTGTTACTGACCAAATCCTGTACACTGAGACCAATATTACCAGTAATACCAGTATATAGGAAGAAAATTTTATCGCCACACCCCAACCACTACCATCTCCGCCATATTGTTACTGACCAAATCCAGTATACCGAGACCAATAAAACACAATACCAGATAAAAGTAACAAATATTACCACCACATACTGACTAACACCGCCGCTGCTACTGAATAATCCACTGTACAAAGATCACTATCACCTCATACAGTCATATAGAGGTAGCCCTAGCTCTACACAGGTTCTATACACTATATACATTACAGTGTAGTTACATCAAGTAACTTACAAGGGACATCTTCTCTGATCAGAGTCGTTTGCATTTTCTTCTCCATCTGCCATTATGAGAACTTCTCCGAGCCACAACTCCACAGAATCTGCCAGGCAAACATATTAGGCTCCTTACTCCGGGACCATCCTCATCTCTATACAAACTGCACATCTGTATTGGCCCCTTTATGCCACCATTTAGTGTGTAGGCTGACACGATGTGATCCCCCTATAGTATATGTCCCCTTCTATGTAGCCTCCTTATAGGCCCCCTCTCCCCCTATGTTGTCCTCTTATGGGCCCCCTCTCCCCCTATCTAGTCCCCTTATAGATGTCCCTCTCTCCCCTTACCTATACCCCATTATAGATGCCCCCCTCCCTAATCGATGGCCCTTCCCCCTCCCTTATTGATGGCCCCTCCCTTATCGATTACCCCCTCCCTTATCAATTGCCCCTTACCCCCCTCCCTTATCGATGCCCCCCTCCCCCCTCCCTTATCGATGGCCCCCTCCCCCCCTCCCTTATTGATGGCCCCTCCCCTCTCCCTTATCGATGGCCCCTCCCCCCCCTTATCGATGGCCCCTCCCCCCTCCCTTATCAATGGCCTCCTTCCCCCTCCCTTATCGATGGCCCCCCTCCCTTATCGATGGCCCCCTCCCCCCTCCCTTATCGATGGCCCCCCTCCCTTATCGTTGGCCCCCCTCCCCCCCTCCCATATCGTTGGCCCCCCTCCCTTATCGATGGCCCCCTCCCTTGTTGATGGCCCCCTCCCCCTCCCTTATCGATGGCCCCCCTCCCTTATCGATGGCCCCCCCTCCCTTATCGATGACCCCCTCCCTTATCGTTGGCCCCCCTCCCTTATCGATGGCCCCACTCCCTTATCGATGGCCCCCCTCCCCCTCCCTTATCGATGGCCCCCCGCCCTTTTTGATGGCCCCTCGCTTATTGATTGCCCCCTTCCCCCTCCCTTATCAATTGCCCCTTCCCCCCTCCCTTATCGACCCCCCCCCCCTTATCGATGGCCCCCTCCCTCCCTCCCTTATCAATAGACCCCTCCCTTATCGATGGCCCCCTCCCTCCCTTATCGATTGCCCCCTCCCCCCCACTTATCAATGGCCCCTCCCCCCTCCCTTATCGATGGCCCCCTTCCCCCTCCCTTATTGATGGCCCCCTCCCTTGTTTATGGCCCCCTCCCTTATCGATGGCCCCCCCTTCCCTTATCAATGGCCCCCCGCCCTTTTAGATGACCCCCCTCATCCCACTTATAGATGGCCCCCTCCCCCCCTCCCTTATAGGTGGCCCCCTCCCCCCCTCACTTATAGATGGCCCCCTCCCTTTTAGATGACCCGCCTCCCCCCGCTTATAGATGGCCCCCTCTCCCCCATCGATGGCCCCCTCTCCCCCCTCCCTTATAGGTTGCCTCCCTATTCTCCCCCCCCTCTCCTTATAGCTGGCCCCCTCTTCCCTCATTATAGCTGGCTCCCTCTTCCCTCATTATAGCTGGCCCCCTCTTCCCCCTTATTGCTGGCTCACTCTTCCCTCTTCCCTCTTATATCTGGCCCCCTCTTCCCTCATTATATATGGCCCCCCTCCTCTCCCCCCTGTGCATAAAAGATAACAAAAGAAAAAAAAAACACAACTCACCTTCCATCTACTCCCCTGTCGAGCCTCTCGCCTCCTGGTCTGTCCCTGGCTGATGTGCGGCTGCCGGGGGTGTCCCGTCCTATCCCCGGCAGCGCACTCATCAGAGAGCTCAGGATATAGGGTGACAAATCTAGGGTGGGGACAGGGGGATACAGAATGACCAGTCTGGGGTGGTTGCCGAGGAAAATAGGGTAACTAATCTGCAGTGGAGGCAGAATCATACAGGGTGACCTGTCTGGGGGGGGGGGGGGGGTACATAGAGATACAAGGTGACCAATCTAGGGTGTACACAGGGAGATAGAGGGAGGCCATTCTGGGATGGGGCAGGAGGATACAGAGTGGCCAGTCTGGGGAAATGTCAAGGGGACATAGGGTGACTGGTCTAGGGTGAGGGCAGGGAAATAGAGAATGACCAGTCTGAGATGGGGCAGTGGGATATACGGTGACCAGTCTTGGGTAAGGGTAGGGACACAAGAGAGCAGGGTCATAAGAGCAGTGTCCTTAGAGTATTACCTACATATTAAGATCTCCATTCTAGGAACATATTATCACACCTGTGAATATTTTTCTACTTTAGGTGGACGACGAGAAGAAGAAGCACGCACAGAGACGAACATTCCCATCAGAAGCAAGAATGGAAGAATCGCAGGAAGGTAATTAATATATTTATTAATTACTGATAACTATCAGGCTAGACTCTTGGTCTAGACCTGCATAGGTGTGATATGTTCCTGGGCCATGTAGATATATGTTTTTTTATTGACCTATATCTTCCATGGGCACTTAATATGTTAACACTGACATTAGGGGGATACATGGTGACCAGTCTCAGGTGGGGGCCGGGGGATATAGGGTGACCAGTCTGGAGTGGGAGCAGTAGGATACAGGGAAACCGATCTGGGGGTGGGGGCACAGGATTACAGGGTGACCAGTCTGTGGTGTGGGCCATGAGACACAGGGTGACCAGTGTGGGCTGGGGTAGGGGGATAGAAGCAGACCAGTCTGGGGTTGGGTCAAAGGAATATAGGGTGAGAAGTTTTTGGTGCGGGCAGGGGGATACAGGGTGATCCGTACAGGTGTGGGGTAGGAGGATACAGGGTGACCAGTCTTGGGTGAAGGCAAAGGAATTTAGGGAAACAAGTCTAGAATTGGGGCAGGGGAATATAGAATGACCAGTCTTGGGTGATTGCAAGGGGATATAGGTTGACTAGTCGGGGTGGGGGCAGGAGCATAGGTGTGGTGATATGTTTTTGGGCCATCTAAATATATTTTTTTTCTTGACCTATATCTTCCATAGACATTTAATATGTTAACATTGACATTAGGGGCGTACAGGGTGACCAGTTTTGGGTGGGGGCAGGGGGATACAGGGTGGCCAGTCTGGAATGGGGCAGGGGAATACAGGGAAACCAATTTGGGGGTGGCGGTACAGGATTACAGGGTGACCAGTCTGTGGTGTGGGCCATGAGACACAGTGACGGGTCTAGAGTGTGGGCACTGGGATACAAGGTGACAAGTCTGGGCTTCGGTAGGGGGATAGAAGCAGACCAGTCTGGGGTTGGGTCAAAGGGATATTGGGTGACTAGTCCAGGGTGGGGGCAGGAGGATACAGGGTGACTTATCTAGGGTGAGGGCAGGAGCATACAGGATGACCCGTCTTAGTTGAGGCTAGAGATATACAGGGTTACCAGTCAGGGGTGGCGGAAAGGCGATGAAGAGTGACCACTGCGGGGTGGGGGTGGGGGGGCGAGAGGATACAGGGTGACCAGTCTAGGGTGAAGGCACGAGGATACAGGGTGACCAGTTTGGGGTTGGGGGCAGAAGGATACAGGGTGACCAGTGGAGGCAAGGTGACTCACGGTGACAAGTCTAGGGTGGTGGCAGGGGGATACAGGTTGACCAGTTTTTGTTGGGGGCAGGAGGATACAGGGTGACCCTTCTAAGGTGGAGACAGGGGGCTAGAGGGAGACCAGTCTGGGATTTGGGTAAGAGGATAAAGAGTGGCCACTCTGAGGCAGGGTCAAAGGCATATAAGGTGACCGGTCTAGGGTGAGGGCAGGGGAATAGAGAATGACCAGTCTGCTGTGGGGGCAGGGGGATATAGGGTGTCCAGTCTTGGGTAAAGGTAGAGACACAAGAGAGCAGGGTCATATGAGCAGTGTCCTTAGAGTATTACCTACATATTAAGATCTCCATTCTAGGAACATATTATCACACCTATGATTTTTATTCTACTTTAGGTGGACGACGAAAAGAATAAACACGCAAGGAGATGAACATTCCGATCAGAAGCAGAAATGGAAGAATCGCAGAACAGGTAATTAATATAATTATTAATTACTGATAACTATCAGGCTAGACTTTTTGTCTAGACCTGCATAGGTGTGATAATATGTACCTGGGCCATGTAGATATATGTTTTTTATTGACCTATATCTTCCATGGACACTTAATATGTTAACACTGACATTAGGGGGATATAGGGTGTCCAGTCTCGGGTGGGGGCAGGGGGGTACAGGGTGACCAGTCTGCAGTGGGGGCAGGGGGGTACAGAGTGACCAGTCTGCAGTGGGGACAGGAGGATACAGGGTGACAAGTCTGAGGTGGGGGTACGAGATTACAAAGTGACCAGTCTAAGTTGTGGCCGGTGGGACACAGGGTGACCAGTCGAGGGTGGGTGCCGAGGGATACAGGCAGGGGGATAGCTAATGTCTCCTATGCCCTGGTGCAAGAGGTCACCTTGCCCCCCCCCCCCCCCATTCCTTTCACGACTAAGTGATGCTTTTGGTGTATGTATGTATATATATATATATATATATATATATATGAAGAGAAAATATTATCACCATACATATTACTGCCATACTGTTACTGACCAAATCCTGTACACTGAGACCAATATTACCAGTAATACCAGTATATAGGAAGAAAATTTTACCGCCACACCCCAACCACTACCATCTCCGCCATATTGTTACTGACCAAATCCAGTATACCGAGACCAATAAAACACAATACCAGATAAAAGTAACAAATATTACCACCACATACTGACTAACACCGCCGCTGCTACTGAATAATCCACTGTACAAAGATCACTATCACCTCATACAGTCATATAGAGGTAGCCCTAGCTCTACACAGGTTCTATACACTATATACATTACAGTGTAGTTACATCAAGTAACTTACAAGGGACATCTTCTCTGATCAGAGTCGTTTGCATTTTCTTCTCCATCTGCCATTATGAGAACTTCTCCGAGCCACAACTCCACAGAATCTGCCAGGCAAACATATTAGGCTCCTTACTCCAGGACCATCCTCATCTCTATACAAACTGCACATCTGTATTGGCCCCTTTATGCCACCATTTAGTGTGTAGGCTGACACGATGTGATCCCCCTATAGTATATGTCCCCTTCTATGTAGCCTCCTTATAGGCCCCTCTCCCCCTGTGTTGTCCCCTTATGGGCCCCCTCTCCCCCTATGTAGTCCCCTTATAGATGGCCCCCTTTCCCCCCCTTACTTATACCCCATTATAGATGGCCCCCTTC
>NW_027208856.1:0-43258 GCF_027789765.1 Dendropsophus ebraccatus
GTCAGGCATACATAAACGTGACGCAGCACAGTTCAATAAATAAAGACACTACATACTCAGCACCAGTACAACATACAGCAACAGGCTCCCTACGCTATACATCATCCCCACCGCTACCACTAGCATTCCCGATACACTTAACAATCCTAAAACAACAAACACTAAAGCAATAAGAAAAGTGAGGGGTAAGGGGGGGGTGGGAAAGAGGGGGTCGGGGGGGGAAATCACAGGTGCCCGAAGCTTTATTGAAAGACGACACAACACAAGGGGAGAGGGGGGAAGGAGAGGGGTATCAATCCTCTTCTTCCTGGTCCGATCTGTCCATGATGGAATAGTCTCTGAGCAGGCGTGGCCAGCCTGCGGCAGTCCAGAGAAAGGACATCCTCTCCTTCTTCAGAATGAGGCGGTCCTGGCAATCCATATAGCGTCCTTAAAACAGTTCATAGGCCGCCAGGCCTCACGGTTGCCTCATCCCCCGAAATTCCCAGGGAAACCAGGCCGTACAGCACGCGCAGTTGCGTTAAGATGTTCCTGGGCACACAGTCACTGAGTTCAAGGTTTCCAGGGCGTCCAACAGGCCTGAGCAAACGGGCCACTGCCAAAAGAGGTGCAAAGGATGTTCCTCCACGAAGGGCACCGGGGGGCAGTACCGCGTTCTGCACAGTGCGGGCATGCATGAATGACCTCAAGGGCAGTCCCCCCCTTGAATGGCCATCCAAGGACAAGTCCTTGTGCCCGTTGGGTCAGCTTCGCCGAAGCCCCATTTGTCCATACAGTCTCTGCGGTCGGCCGCACGTGAGCCCTGGAAACGAGCTCCATAGAGTCCTGTGCTCTGATGAGCTTGTGGACAGTTTTTGGCTTCCACAAGTCGGGCTTGAGTCCCTTCCAGTTGGTCGTTTTCCCTCACAAAACTTACGACGCCCCGTAGAACCAGGCTTTTTTTTTTTTTTTTTGTGTAGCAGTTGTAAGGGATGGGAGCTGTCCCACTTGTCCCAGCTCAGACCCCTCCAAGAGGGGGAGGAGGCGGGAACAGGCGAGACATGGACCTGCCCGCAGAGCCAGTTTTCTGTTGCAGAGTCCCTCGCACCACAATCACCATACGAAGGATGCCCGCAGCAAGGTAGGGATATACGGAACCCTTTTACGCCTTGCGGGGTTCCTTTGTACATCACGGATGCGTTCACTCTGCCCTTTTGGAGCCCCAGATGAAAACTAAACCACGGTCCTGGTCCATGGCCCTTGCAGACGGTGACATGGGGGGGCCAGGCCTGTGCGGTTGTACTGGACGCAAAGGCAGAATTGTTCCTACAGGACCAATGCTTTGCCCTCAATGGTGAGGTGTCTGAGGCTCCCCAGCCCGATCTAGTATTGCCTTAGCCCCAATCGCTCTCCCAGGACTTGAGGGCCGCGCCTTCCTTCCGAACCAGACTCCAAGGATCTTGATGAAAAGTCCGGTTTGATGGTAAACGGGAGGGGCGGAGGAAGGCCAGGTGCCACTCCCGAAGAGCATTAGCCTCCGACTCCCGCAGTTGACTTTGCCCCTTGAAGCCTTTCCTTTCCGAACTTCTCGCAGGTCTGGACGAGTGCGGTCACGAACGCTGGTCAGCGCAGAAGACGGTCACGTAGTCCATGTACAGCGAGCACTTGACCTTCGTGCGATCGGGCGGGTACGGTGATCCCTCTGATCTCTCCGTTCTGCATGTTATAGCCCTCCGCGAAGTATTCTATAACACAAACAAAAAGGAGAGGTTGGAGAGGGCAGCCTTGTCTCTGACCCCAGAAAGAACCGGAAAGGGGTACAGTCTCCAGCAGTTCACCAGTACCCTGCTGAAAATATCAAATTACACACGTTAACCAAAACGAAAAACATATCACCAAGTCAACCTACGCAGATGCCCTGCCATGAACTCGTGAGAGAACACCGGTCGAAAAGCCGTCTCCTGATCAGGCTGACCAGGGCCGCTGTGTGCACGGCGCTTTGGATGTAATGGACCGTGTCCCTCACTAGGGCGAGGCTGTCTGCGATCCTGCGGCGGGAATGCCACAGGTCTGGTCCAGATGGACGACCTGACCGATGACCTTTCTTCAGCGGTTGGCCAGCACCTTGGCGAGGATCTTGTAGTCCACGTTCAAGAGAGAGATGGGACGCCCCAATTTTTCAAGTCACATCTCTCCACCTTCCGCTTATACAGGATCGTGATCATACCCTCCCTCAACGACGGAGGCATTCTGACCTCCACCACCACATCCTCCTCGTACAGCTCAACAGGTCCGGGCAAATGAATCACCCAGCGCCACATAGAGCTCCGCTGGGATACCATCACTGCCCGGGGTCCTGCCAGGCCTAAAGGATTTAGCGGCAGAGAGCAGCTCCCCCACCGTCAAGGGGGCGTCCATGGCCGACGCACTGCGGGATAACAACGTTAGTGATACCTGACAGGAACTCGTCGGCTCACTTCGGAGTCGGTGGTCTTCGGGCGTAGAGGCTGCGGTAGAAGCTAGTGACAACCCCCATTACGTCCTCTTTGCCCTTCCGCAAACTTCGGTCTCATCCCGCAGCTCAGTCAGGGGCGTGCGGCGCGGGGAGTTTCCGAAAAAGAACGAGTTACATTTCTCACCTTCTCCAGATTCTCCACCTTGGAACGGAAGACGATTCGCTTGGATTCCTCCTCAAAGTGCTTTGCAAGCTCTTTTTGGTCTCCTCCAGCTCCTCCTTCACGTCCCAGCCGCACCGAGAAAGGTCTTGCAGTGACCGCAAGCTCGCGCTGCAGCCTCCTGAAGTCCCTCTTTCTTCCGCACGCCTGTTGACGACTCTTGGCCTGAAAGAAACTGCGAAATGAACCTTAACAAATTCCCACCAATCACTACACGCTCAAACATACATTTATCGTTGCGCCATACGATGTAGGCCTCTCTAAGCTCCTCCAGCAACCTCCTCCTGAGCCAGTAGAGCACAATTCAGCTTTCCAAGAGCCTGGGCCAGATGGAAACCATGGCAGAACCCCTTGAAACAGAATGGCCCTGTGGTCAGAGAGAAGCAGGGAACCATAGAGTGCCTAGTCTGCCATGACTGCTCGAGAGGCAAACACAAAGTCAATCCGAGAACGGAGCGAGCCATCGGGGCGGCCTCCATGTATAATTAACAGAGCCGTTCCCGATGGACCCAACAACGGTCCTGCAAGGATGCTTCAGTCACCATCTCGCTGAGCAGTTTGGATGTGACATCCAACTTGACAGATGTCCCAGAACTGCGTCCCGTCCCGCGTCAATGGGGAGTTGAAGTCCCCCCCAAACATAAGCCCTGGAGGTTGCGAGCTGGCCCGCAGGGCCTGGAATAGTTCCAGACGCGCACCCGTCTCAGGAGAGGCATACACATTGATGAGCCTTACGGGCTCCCCCGCCCAGAGCCGTCTGCAATTAGCAATCTGCCACAGACAAGCTCCTGAACAGAATCAAGTTGTAAAGTTGCCTCCCCTGATCAGGATGGCGACCCCTGCGGACTTACAGTCGCCCCCGCCGGACCAGTAGGATGGACCGTGGGACCACTGCCTGGCCAGATGGTTGTAGGACCTAGAAGAGGACAGAGCACATTCCGCAACATATACACATCGCAAACTGAGCATTTAAAAACGAGAAAGAACTGTCTGGAATCTAGACCTATCTCTCATATCCGCACATTTAAGCTAAAGATGGAAAGATTAGCCATGGGGAGAAAAAGAAAAGGGTTAGTCACAGACTCATACGATCCAATCCGGTCCGGGCGGATCCTCTCTTCGGGGCCCGCCGGCCCGACCCATTCCCGTATGCACCCTCCAGCGCCTCTTTCAGGTGGCATTCTCTGGGACGTCCTCGAAGTCGAAAGCCTCCGGTTCGTCGACCAGATTCTCCACCACCTGATCCATGTCGCTTTCCTACGGGAGGTCATCTTCGCAGACCTCGATGATCTTTTTCTTGGAGGTCTCAACGATTGGCTGTCCCTCACTCTTTCCTCTTCCTGTCGGGAACCACTGTGGGGACAAGAGGGGGAAAATCCTCCAAGGAGAGAACCACAGCAGCGGGAGAAGGTTTAGTGCTGCTGGGTTGGGGGAGTGGGGTGGAGGGGTGGGGGGTAGGGGCGGGGGACAGGGGACCCACTGAGGGCAATGGGATAGTGGCAGGGATTCCTCAGTGGGGGTGGGCGGGGAGGGAGAGGGGGGAGGGGGGGAAGGAGGGGGAGGGGAAGGGGTAGGGGGGCGGGGGTGGGGGGAGGGTTTTAGGGCCGTCGTCCTCTTACCCTCCTTCTTCTTCTTCTCCTTCTCCTTGGGCTTCTGTGCTGCTTGGGCTACGGCCGGTGCTGGCCGGTCGGAGCTTTGGCACCACGGATGCCCACGTTCTCTTTTCCCTCTGGGGGCAGGCCCTGTAGCTGTGGTCCGCATGGCCGCAGAGGTTGCAGGTTTTTGGCCTTCGGACAGTCCTTGGTCCCATGCCCCGGCACTCGCAGACTCTACAGAATCTTCGCTGCAGTCCTTCGCCTGATGACCCTTCTTGCTGCATCTCCTGCAGATTCTGCGGCATATCCGGGTAATAGATGAAGCCTGAGCGTCACCCAAAGAGAAAGCCTGAGGCAGGTGCTGGAAACGTCGTCCGATGACTCATCCTGTTGAGCCTATACGACCACCGACCACTTGCCAGTCCAGAATCCAGGCTGCTCAGGGATCTTGGAGGGTTCCTTGACCACTGTGCAGTAACCTTGCAAGGAATGTGGCGATGTCCTTGCCGGGATGTACGGGTTTAAGGATGTGAAAACCGTCACCCGCCTCTCCTCCCTTTGGATAAGCAGTTGCTTACAAAGCGAGAGAAAGGGGATTCGGGCCTCGCTGCCCCTTTACCGGCCCCAGTACTCCTGCAGGTGTTTGAACGGAGCAAATGTCACATAGAAGATCCAGGTGAAGAAGAAATGCTGAGGGTTTCAGCCTTGGAGAAACCCTGGTCCAGGACCATCTTCTTAGCGAACACATCCTCAGACATGTCCGGCTCTCTACCATCCACCTTCTTCAGTCGCATTCTGTGCCACCGTAGTGCGCATCCAGGGCCGCAGTGTAGGGCGCCTGGATCCGCAGCTTGCTGTCGTCGGCTGAGCTGGGGCGGCAGAGGAAAGGCCTCCACGACCCGGGCCCTCCTGGCTCTTCCTCGCTTCCTTCTGCTTGGGTCTTCTTCATCTCCGCTGCTGAAGGCCATCGCTTCTCTCCGGTCGAGCTCTTTCTGGTGGGGCGGAGCTATGGCAGATCCTCGTCGAAGGGGGCGAGAGATGCAAATCCTCGTCGCCGGCTTCTTCGGGTTCAGCGTCGTCCTTCCGCGGGGTTCCGGGGCGTCTTCGTCGTCGTTCGTCGGCAGGCGGGATCGAAGGGGTTCTCCGGTCAAAACCGTCGGCACAGGACAATCGAGCAGCAGGCCGAGAGGAAAGGTTCACTCTCGTTCCTGGGGAATAGCCCTACACCCCAATAGCTGCAGTGAGCTTAAGACGAATTACAATCGCCGATGCCCAAAGGCGAGTGCAGGGGGTTACCCAGACCTGAGCCGTCAAGTCAAGGCAGTTCAGTAAGAACAGATACTACACTTGATCTTAGCCAAAAGGCCGAGAAGCGATGGCCACAACGGTTTCCCGAAAACTCCCCTTCTCGGACACCACGTCCTTCTTGTTAAGGCGAAGCCAGACATACATACCCTATTATGCGCTCCACCCTCTCAGATGGCGGACCGGACGTGCTTTCACACTGCATCTCCTATTGCCTAGCACTGCCTCTGTCTTCCTTTCTGCTCTCAAATCTGAATAGCTCCACCCCCCAATCACACTGCGTCTGCTTCCACCTGATGGATGGCAGACATACACGTCTCTGTCTCTGTCTCCGTCTCTGTCTGGCATACATGACATGCAGCTAGCTCTTTGGCTGGCTGTCTCTGTAGCTGGCTGGCTGTCTCTGTGGCTGGCTGCCTAGCTGGCTAGCTTATTATTAGTACCTACCTACCTACCTACCTACCTACCTATCTATCTATCTATCTATCTATCTATCTATCTATCTATCTATCTATCTAATCTATCCTATCTATCCTATCTATTCTATCTAATGTATCTAATCTATCTATCAAAGAACATGGAGGGTGAATTCTCCCAGCTGGAGCCGTAGGCAGGCAGCATCAGCAGGATACATCGGCCGGCCACCAGGAAATCAAATCCAAAGGAAACGGTTTAATAAACTGCACCTACCTTTCCACCTACCTGCTCGGTCGCTTGACCGGCTGCAACTGAGCTGCTTGTTGTGCTGGCAGCTGTGTATAGCAGCAAAGCCTTGATGACATCACGTCCCGCGATGACATCACCAGCACTGGCCCGGCAGCCAAGTTGTAAACAACTCTGCCAGTTGGTTGCCATGGCAACAGAGGCCAGCAAGTCTTGGACAAACAAACTTTTCGTAGCCACACTCGGGCTAATTTTTCGGGGTCGGTCCACCTGCGCACAACACACTCGAGGGATGTTTCTTGCAAAACAGTAGTTTCAGGTGCAGCCGGCTTGTTTCCTTCTTCATTCTTTTGCTCTGTTTTTTGCAAACTCATTAGGGGGTGCACTGAACCTGGAGGCACTGCAATACCAGGTCAATGCCTGGAGAGGACAGAGCAAGCTCTTTTTCCATCTCCCTGTTCTAAAAATCCATTTAATATATGGTCCCCAGATAGGGGACGTATCAGATATTAAACTGATAAGAACAGATACTACACTTGATCTTAGCCAAAAGGCCGAGAAGCGATGGCCACAACGGTTTCCCGAAAACTCCCCTTCTCGGACACCACGTCCTTCTTGTTAAGGCGAAGCCAGACATACATACCCTATTATGCGCTCCACCCTCTCAGATGGCGGACCGGACGTGCTTTCACACTGCATCTCCTATTGCCTAGCACTGCCTCTGTCTTCCTTTCTGCTCTCAAATCTGAATAGCTCCACCCCCCAATCACACTGCGTCTGCTTCCACCTGATGGATGGCAGACATACACGTCTCTGTCTCTGTCTCCGTCTCTGTCTGGCATACATGACATGCAGCTAGCTCTTTGGCTGGCTGTCTCTGTAGCTGGCTGGCTGTCTCTGTGGCTGGCTGCCTAGCTGGCTAGCTTATTATTAGTACCTACCTACCTACCTACCTACCTACCTATCTATCTATCTATCTATCTATATCTATCTATCTATCTATCTAATCTATCCTATCTATCCTATCTATTCTATCTAATGTATCTAATCTATCTATCAAAGAACATGGAGGGTGAATTCTCCCAGCTGGAGCCGTAGGCAGGCAGCATCAGCAGGATACATCGGCCGGCCACCAGGAAATCAAATCCAAAGGAAACGGTTTAATAAACTGCACCTACCTTTCCACCTACCTGCTCGGTCGCTTGACCGGCTGCAACTGAGCTGCTTGTTGTGCTGGCAGCTGTGTATAGCAGCAAAGCCTTGATGACATCACGTCCCGCGATGACATCACCAGCACTGGCCCGGCAGCCAAGTTGTAAACAACTCTGCCAGTTGGTTGCCATGGCAACAGAGGCCAGCAAGTCTTGGACAAACAAACTTTTCGTAGCCACACTCGGGCTAATTTTTCGGGGTCGGTCCACCTGCGCACAACACACTCGAGGGATGTTTCTTGCAAAACAGTAGTTTCAGGTGCAGCCGGCTTGTTTCCTTCTTCATTCTTTTGCTCTGTTTTTTGCAAACTCATTAGGGGGTGCACTGAACCTGGAGGCACTGCAATACCAGGTCAATGCCTGGAGAGGACAGAGCAAGCTCTTTTTCCATCTCCCTGTTCTAAAAATCCATTTAATATATGGTCCCCAGATAGGGGACGTATCAGATATTAAACTGATAAGAACAGATTTTTTTTTTTGATTGAAAATATCTTTATTACAATCAGTCGTCGTCAGGCATACATAAACTGTGACGCAGCACAGTTCAATAAATAAGACACTACATACTCAGCACCATGGTACAACATACAGCACAGGCTCCCTACGCTATACATCATACCACCCGCTACACTAGCATTCCCGCATACCTAACAATCCTAAAACAACAAAACAATAAAGCAATACAGACAAGTGATGGGGTAAGGGGGTGGGAAAGCGGGGGGTAGGCAAGGGAAATCACAGGCCCGAAGCTTTATTGAAAAGACAACACAACACAAGCGGAGAGGGGGGAAGGAGAGGGGTATCAATCCTCTTCTTCCTGTTCCGATCTGTCCATGATGGAATAGTCTCTGAGCAGGCTGTGAACCAGCCTGCGGCAGTCCAGAAAAGGACATCCTCTCCTTCTTCAGAATGAGGCGGTCCTGGCAAGCCATTATAGCGTCCTTAAAACAGTTCATAAGGCGCCAGGCCTCCCGCGGTTGCCTCATCGCCGAGATTCCAGGGAACAGGCCGTACAGCACCGCGCAGTGCGTTAGCCTGTTCCTGGGCACACAGTCACTGAGTTCAAGTTCCAGGGCGTCCAACAGGCCCTGAGCAAACGTGACACTGCCAAAGAGGTGCAAAGATGTTTTCCTCCACGAAGGGGCACCGGGGGCAGTACCGCGTTTTGCACAGGTTGCGGGCATACATGAATGACCTCAAAGGCAGTCCCCCCCTGAATGGCCATCAAGATGCAAGTCCTTGTGCCCGTGGTCACACTTCGCCGAAGCCACATTAGTCCATACAGTCTCTGGTGGCCGCAGTGAGCCCTGAACGAGCTCCATAGAGTCCTGTGCTCTGATGAGCTTGTGGACAGTTTTTGGCTTCCACAAGGTCGGGCTTGAGTCCCTCCAGTTGGTGTTCCCTCACAAAACTGACGACGCCCCCCCCGTAGAACCAGGGAGTGTGCCAGTTGTAAGGGATGGAGCTGTCCCACTTGTCCCAGCTCAGACCCCTCCAGAGGGGGAGGAGGAAACAGGGAGACATGGACCTGCCCGCAGAGCCATTTTTCTGTTGCAGAGTCCCTCCGCACACAGTCACATACAAAGCTGCCTGCAGCAAGGTAGGGATATCCGGACACACCTTTTCCGCCCTTGCGGGGTTCCTTGTACATCACGGAGCGCTTCACTCTGTCCATTTTGGGCCCCAGATGAAACAAACACGGTCCCTGGTGATGGCCCTGCAGACGGTGACATGGGGGGGCCAGGCCTGTGCGGTGTACTGGAGCACAGGCAGAATTCGTTCCTCAGGACCAATGCTTTGCCCTCAATGGTGAGGTGTCTGAGGCTCCACAGCCCGATTTCGTATTGACCTTAGCCAATCGCTCTTCCCAGGACTTGAGGGCCGCGCCTTCCTTTCCGAACCAGACTCCAAGGAATCTTGATGAAGTCCGGTTTGATGGTAACGGGAAGGGGGCGGAGAAGCCAGGTGCCACTCCCCGAAGAGCATAGCTCCGACTTCCCGCAGTTGACCTTTGCCCCTGAAGCCCTTTCCGAACTTTCTCGCAGGTCTGGACGAGTGCGGTCACCGAACGCTGGTCAGCGCAGAAGACGGTCACGTCGTCCATGTACAGCGAGCCACTTGACCTCGTGTCGATCGGGTCCCGGGTACGGTGATCCCTCTGATCTCTCCGTTCTGCCGTATAGCCTCCGCCGAAGGATTCTATAACACAAACAAAAAGGAGAGGTGAGAGAGGGCAGCCTTGTCTGACCCCAGAAAGAACCGGAAAGGGGTCAGTCTTTCCAGCCGTTCACCAGTACCCTGCTGAAAATATAAAATACATCACGTTAACAAAACGACAAAACATATCACCAAGTCCTAACCTACGCAGTGCCCTGCCCATGAACTCGTGAGAGACCCGGTTCGAAAGCCTTCTCCTGATCAAGGCTGACCAGGGCCGCGTGTGCACGGCGGCTTTGGATGTAATGGACCGTGTCCCTCACTAGGGCGAGGCTGTCTGCGATCCTGCGGCCGGGGAATGCACAGGTCTGGTCCAGATGGACGGACCTGACCGATGACCTTCTTCAGCCCGCGTTGGCCAGCACCTTGGCGAGGATCTTGTAGTCCACGTTCAAGAGAGAGATGGGACGCCAATTTTTCAAGTCACATCTCTCCCCCTTCCGCTTATACAGGATCGTGATCGTACCCTCCCTCAACGACGGAGGCATTCTGCCCTCCACCACCATCTCCTCGTACAGCTCCAACAGGTCCGGGCAAATGAGATCCCCCCAGCGCTACATAGAGCTCCGCTGGGAGACCATCACTGCCCGGGGTCCTGCCAGGCCTAAAGGATTTAGCGGCAGAGAGCAGCTCCCCCACCGTCAAGGGGGCGTCCATGGCCGACACACCTGCGGGATCAACAACGTTAGTGATACCTTACAGGAACTCGTCGGCCACTTCGGAGTCGGTGGTCTTCGGGGCGTAGAGGCTGCGGTAGAAGCTAGTGACAACCCCCATCACGTCCTCTTTGCCCTTCCGCAAACTTCCGGTCTCATCCCGCAGCTCAGTCAGGGGCGTGTGGCCGGCGTGGAGTTTTCCTGAAAAAGAACGAGTTACATTTCCTCACCCTTCTCCAGGTTCTCCACCTTGGAACGGAAGACGATTCGCTTGGATTCCTCCTCAAAGTGCCTTTGCAAGCTCTTTTTGGTCTCCTCCAGCTCCTCCTTCACGTCCCAGCCGCACCGGAGAAGGTCTTGCAGTGACCGCAGCTCGCGCTGCAGCCTCCTGAAGTCCCTCTTTCTTCCGCACGCCTGTTGACGACTCTTGGCCTGAAAGAAACTTGCGAAATTGAACCTTAACAAATTCCCACCAATCACTAACACGCTCAAACATACATTTATCGTTGCGCCATACGATGTAGGCCTCTCTAAGCTCCTCCAGAACCTCCTCCTGAGCCAGTAGAGCACAATTCAGCTTCCAAGAGCCTGGGCCAGATGGGAAACCATGGCCCAGAACCCCTTGAAACAGAATGGCCCTGTGGTCAGAGAAGAAGCAGGGAACCATAGAGTGCCTAGTCTGCCTGACTGCTCGAGAGGCAAACACAAAGTCAATCCGAGAACGGAGCGAGCCATCGGGGCGGCTCCATGTATAATTAACAGAGCCGTTCCCGATGGACCCAACAACGTCCTGCAAGGATGCTTCAGTCACCATCTCGATGAGCAGTTTGGATGTGACATCCAACTTGACAGATGTCCCAGAACTGCGTCCGTCCGCTTCAATTGGGGCAGTTGAAGTCCCCACCCAACACTACAGCCCTGAGGTTGCGAGCTGGGCCCGCAGGGCCTGGAATAGTTCCAGACGCGCACACCTTCTCAGGAGAGGCATACACATTGATGAGCCTTACGGGCTCCCCCCGCCCAAGAGCCGTCTGCAATTAGCAATCTGCCACAGACAAGCTCCTGAACAGAATCAAGTGTAAAGTTGCCTCCCCTGATCAGGATGGCGACCCCTGCGGACTTACAGTCGCCCCCGCCGGACCAGTAGGAGGGACCCGTGGGACCACTTGCCTGGCCAGATGGTTGTAGGACCTAGAAGAGGACAGAGCACATTCCTGCAACATATACACATCGCACAACTGAGCATTTAAAAACGAAAGAACTGTCTGGAATCTAGACCTATCTCTCATACTCCGCACATTTAAGCTAAAGATGGAAAGATTAGCCATGGGGAGGAAAAGAAAAGGGTTAGTCACAGACTCATACGATACCACTCCGTCGGAGCGGATCCTCTTCTTTCGGGGCCCGCCGGCCCGACCCATTCCCGTATGCACTCCTCCAGCGCCTCTTTCAGGTGTGCATTCTCTGGGACGTCCTCGAAGTCGAAAGCCTCCGGTTCGTCGACCAGATTCTCCACCACCTGATCCATGTCGCTTTCCTCCGGGAGGTCATCTTCGCAGACCTCGATGATCTTTTTCTTGGAGGTCTCAGCCGATGGGCTGTCCCTCACTTTCCTCTTCCTGTCGGGAACCACTGTGGGGACAAGAGGGGGAAAATCCTCCAAGGAGAGAACCACAGCAGCGGGAGGAAAGGTTAGTGCTGCTGGGTTGGGGGAGTGGGGTGGGAGGGTGGGGGGTAGGGGCGCGGGGACAGGGGACCCACTGAGGCAATGGGATAGGGGAGGGATTCCTCAGTGGGGGTGTGGCGGGGAGGGAGAGGGGGGAGGGGGGGAAGGAGGGGAGGGGGAGAGGGGTAGGGAGGGCGGGGGGGTGGGGGGAGGGGTTTAGGGGGCCGTCGTCCTCTTACCCTCCTTCTTCTTCTTCTCCTTCTCCTTGGGCTTCTGCGCTGCTTGGGCTACGGCCGGCTGCTGGCCGGTCGGAGGCTTTGGCAACCACGGATGCCCACGTTCTCTTTTCCCTCTGGGGGCAGGCCCTGTAGCTGTGGTCCCGCATGGCCGCAGAGGTTGCAGGTTTTGCCTTCGGACAGTCCTTGGTCCCATGCCCCGGCACTCGGCAGACTCTACAGGAATCTTCGCTGCAGTCCTTCGCCTGATGACCCTTCTTGCTGCATCTCCTGCAGATCTGCGGCATATCCGGGTAATAGATTGAAGCCTGGAGCGTCACCCAAAGAGAAAGCCTGAGGCAGGTGCTGGAAAACCGTCGTCCGTGACTCATCCCTGTTGAGCCTCACGGACCACCGACCACTTGCCAGTCCAGAATCCAAGGCTGCTCAGGATCTTGGAGGGTTCCTTGACCACTGTGCAGTACCTTGCAAGGAATGTGGCGATGTCCTTGCCTGGGATGTACGGGTGTTAAGGATTGAAACTGTCACCCGCCTCTCCTCCCTTTGGATTAAGCAGTTGCTTACAAAGCGAGAGAAAGGGGATTCGGCCTCGCTGCCTTTACCAACGGCCTCCCAGTACCTCCTGCAGGTGTTGAAGGAGGCAAATGTCACATAGAAGATCCCCGTGAAGAAGAAATGCTGAGGGTTTCAGCCTTGGAGAAACCCTGGTCCAGGACCATCTTCTTAGCGAACACATCACTCCAGACATGTCCGGCTCTCTACCATCCACCTTCGTCAGTCGCATGGCCACCGTAGTGCGCATCCAGGGCCGCAGTGTAGGGATGCCTGGATCCGCAGCCTTGCCTGGTCGTCGCTGAGCTGGGGCGGCAGAGGAAGAGGCATCCACGACCCGGGCCTCCTGGCTCTTCCTCGCTTCCTTCTGCTGGGTCTTCTTCATCTCCGGTGCTGGTGCTGAAGAGGCCATCGCCTTCTCCCGGTCGAGCTCTTTCCTGGTGGGCGGAGCTATGCAGATCCTCGTCGAAGGGGGCGGAGAGATGCAAAATCCTCGTCGCCGGCTTCTTCGGGGTTCAGCGTCGTCCTTCTCGGGGTTCCGGGGCGTCTTCGTCGATCGTTCGTCGGCAGGCGGGATCGAAGTGGTTCTCCGGGTCAAACCGTCGGGCACAGGACAATCGAGCAGCAGGCCGAGAGGAAGGTTCACGTCTCGTTCCTGGGAATAGCCCTACACCCAATAGCTGCAGTGAGCTTAAGACGAATTAAATCGCCGATGCCCAAAGGCCGAGTGCAGGGGGTACCCCAGGACCTGAGCCGTCAAGTCAAGCAGTTCAGTAAGACAAGATACTACACTTGATCTTAGCCAAAAGGCCGAGAAGCGATGGCCACAACGGTTTTCCCGAAAACTCCCCTTCTCGGACACCACGTCCTTCTTGTTAAGGCGAAGCCAGACATACATACCCTATTATGCGCTCCACCCTCTCAGGATGGCGGACCGGACGTGCTTTCACACTGCATCTCCTATTGCCTAGCACTGCCTCTGTCTTCCTTTCTGCTCTCAAATCTGAATAGCTCCACCCCCCAATCACACTGCGTCTGCTTCCACCTGATGGATGGCAGACATACACGTCTCTGTCTCTGTCTCCGTCTCTGTCTGGCATACATGACATGCAGCTAGCTCTTTGGCTGGCTGTCTCTGTAGCTGGCTGGCTGTCTCTGTGGCTGGCTGCCTAGCTGGCTAGCTTATTATTAGTACCTACCTACCTACCTACCTACCTACCTATCTATCTATCTATCTATCTATCTATCTATCTATCTATCTATCTATCTAATCTATCCTATCTATTCTATCTAATGTATCTAATCTATCTATCAAAGAACATGGAGGGTGAATTCTCCCAGCTGGAGCCGTAGGCAGGCAGCATCAGCAGGATACATCGGCCACCAGGAAATCAAATCCAAAGGAAACGGTTTAATAAACTGCACCTACCTTTCCACCTACCTGCTCGGTCGCTTGACCGGCTGCAACTGAGCTGCTTGTTGTGCTGGCAGCTGTGTATAGCAGCAAAGCCTTGATGACATCACGTCCCGCGATGACATCACCAGCACTGGCCCGGCAGCCAAGTTGTAAACAACTCTGCCAGTTGGTTGCCATGGCAACAGAGGCCAGCAAGTCTTCGGACAAACAAACTTTTCGTAGCCACACTCGGCTAATTTTTCGGGGTCGGTCCACCTGCGCACAACACACTCGGAGGGATGTTTCTTGCAACACAGTAGTTTCAGGTGCAGCCGGCTTGTTTCCTTCTTCATTCTTTTGCTCTGTTTTTTGCAAACTCATTAGGGGGTGCACTGAACCTGGAGGCACTGCAATACCAGGTCAATGCCTGGAGAGGACAGAGCAAGCTCTTTTTCCATCTCCCTGTTCTAAAAAATCCATTTAATATATGGTCCCCAGATAGGGGACGTATCAGATATTAAACTGATAAGAACAGATACTACACTTGATCTTAGCCAAAAGGCCGAGAAGCGATGGCCACAACGGTTTCCCGAAAACTCCCCTTCTCGGACACCACGTCCTTCTTGTTAAGGCGAAGCCAGACATACATACCCTATTATGCGCTCCACCCTCTCAGATGGCGGACCGGACGTGCTTTCACACTGCATCTCCTATTGCCTAGCACTGCCTCTGTCTTCCTTTCTGCTCTCAAATCTGAATAGCTCCACCCCCCAATCACACTGCGTCTGCTTCCACCTGATGGATGGCAGACATACACGTCTCTGTCTCTGTCTCCGTCTCTGTCTGGCATACATGACATGCAGCTAGCTCTTTGGCTGGCTGTCTCTGTAGCTGGCTGGCTGTCTCTGTGGCTGGCTGCCTAGCTGGCTAGCTTATTATTAGTACCTACCTACCTACCTACTACCTATCTATCTATCTATCTATCTATCTATCTATCTATCTAATCTATCCTATCTATTCTATCTAATGTATCTAATCTATCTATCAAAGAACATGGAGGGTGAATTCTCCCAGCTGGAGCCGTAGGCAGGCAGCATCAGCAGGATACATCGGCCACCAGGAAATCAAATCCAAAGGAAACGGTTTAATAAACTGCACCTACCTTTCCACCTACCTGCTCGGTCGCTTGACCGGCTGCAACTGAGCTGCTTGTTGTGCTGGCAGCTGTGTATAGCAGCAAAGCCTTGATGACATCACGTCCCGCGATGACATCACCAGCACTGGCCCGGCAGCCAAGTTGTAAACAACTCTGCCAGTTGGTTGCCATGGCAACAGAGGCCAGCAAGTCTCTGGACAAACAAACTTTTCGTAGCCACACTCGGGCTAATTTTTCGGGGTCGGTCCACCTGCGCACAACACACTGGAGGGATGTTTCTTGCAACACAGTAGTTTCAGGTGCAGCCGGCTTGTTTCCTTCTTCATTCTTTTGCTCTGTTTTTTGCAAACTCATTAGGGGGTGCACTGAACCTGGAGGCACTGCAATACCAGGTCAATGCCTGGAGAGGACAGAGCAAGCTCTTTTTCCATCTCCCTGTTCTAAAAATCCATTTAATATATGGTCCCCAGATAGGGGACGTATCAGATATTAAACTGATAAGAACAGATTTTTTTTTTTTTACTTTTTTATTAAATGATCATGTCAAACAAAAAACAGTACAATCAATACAAGCAAGAAAAACCAATCACCAAACAAAATACAATATTACACAAGCGAGTTCCACAACTCAAAATTCCACAGTGCTTTTGCTCTCTTGATTCCCAGATTCTTTTTATCAAGTAAATAATATGTGAATAAATCACTCAGTGCAAGCTTAAAACAGTCTTTCTCGGATATAAAGTCTCTTTTGAAGAGTAAGATGTTTCTTGATTTCCACAAGGCTTCTTTTATTGCACACACAAATGTCCATATAACTCTATCAGTATCTCTGTTTTGACTTGTAAAATTCCCATACAACACAGTTTCATGATTAAAAACCTTAAGACCTGTAATAAACATTAAAAGACTAGCAACATTTTTCCAAACAGTCTGAGCGTAAAAACAGTTCCAAAATACATGTAAAACAGTCTCTTCCCCTCCACAGCCCCCCCTTGGACATCTGGAGGTATTGCACAATCCCCGTCTGTGCTGAAAAGCTCTGGTAGGTACACACTCATGCGCCACAGACCACGCCAGATCTTTAAAACTGTTTTGTAAATAAGGTGCATTGGCCATTCTCCAAATCCTGTCACATTTATTTTTTGCAAAGTTCATGATCATTGAGGTCTGTTCAGACCTTGTTAATTCCAAACCCAGCCTCTTTGGATTTTTAAAAATGTCCGAGTCCATGTCCTGTAATTTATATAAACGGATGATCTTCTCTAAATTACGTATTGTTTTGGAGGCGTGATTAAAACAGGAGATGTTTGAGACAAAGATAGCCACTTTCTTTTCCTAAAAAATGTCTCCCGCAGCATATCTTAAATAAAATGACCAATGTTTCCCAGTAAAAATTATTTTAAAACACAGACAGAAAAATTTCAAGTATAAAAACTGCTTAATATTTGGAATATTTTTACCTCCATGTTTGTGCTGTTTGTACATCGTTTCTCTTTTTAATTTCTCCATTTTTGAACTCCAGATAAATTGGAAAATTTGTTTTTGCAGATTTTTTACAGATAAATCAGATGGTGGGAATACCATATTCAAGTACAGCATTATGGGCAGAAGCAATGATCTTATAATCACCAATTTACCTTCTATGGTCAACTTTCTGAGCTTCCAAAAATCAATTTTTTTCTTGATTTTTTCCTTTACAATAGTCCAGCTCTCCTCTCCATTATTTTCCTGTGAAAAAATGACTCCAAGTATTTTAATTTTGTCCACATTCATAGTTATGTTTGGATTATCAACATTACTCCATTCTCCAAATCTTAGACACTCACATTTTTGCAGATTTAATGTAAAGGCGGATGCACAACAAAAAAATTCTGTATTTCTCAGTGCCCTCTTAAGAGTAATATCAGAGTCACATAGTATAGTAATATCATCCATGTAGGCCAAGGCTTTAACATGTAGTCCATTCCCTCCTGGCAGCGGCACCCCTCTGACCACTTTATCTTTCCGCAGCATGGCCAGTAGGGGCTCTATTGCACATATAAATAGTAGGGGTGATAGTGGACAGCCTTGTTTCACACCACACTTTAGCTGTACATTTTTAGATAAAAAACCATTCACTAAAACTTTGCTATTACAGTCTTTGTATAAAAGTGCAATGTGCTTGATAAAAATTTCAGGAAAACCCATCTTTTTTAAAACAGTCCACAAATACTCATGAGAGACTCTATCATATGCTTTTTGAAAATCAAGTGATAACAGTGCAAGCTTTTGGTTTCGGTCCTGTTGGTACCATATGGCATCTCTGATAACATTGAGATGCTCCCACACCCCACGGCCAGGCACAGCACATACCTGATCTGGATGAATCACCTTTTCAATCACATGCTTGGTACGATTGACTAAAATCTTTGCAAATATTTTGTAGTCCACATTTAACAGTGTGATTGGTCTCCAATTTTCTAATTTTGTTTTGTCACCTTTCTTAAAAATTAAGGACACCACACCACTTCTCCAGGACCCAGGCAATAAATCACACATAAAAGCTTCTTTAAAAACAGCATATAAATCCTCTTTTAAAATCTCCCAAAAGGTTATGTAAAATTCTATTTGTAAACCATCAGAACCAGGTGTTTTTCCTTTAGCAAAGCTTTTTATTGCACATAAAATTTCCTCAAGCTGCAGATTTTTTGTTAGGAAATTCTGATCATGTAAACTGAGACTGGTGTGAACAGAGTCTAAAACATCCGATAAAAAGTCATAATCAATTTGTTTTTCACTAAAGAGTTCTTGGTAAAAATTGTGTGCTTTATTCAAAAGACCTTGTTGTGTTGTTTCCCCATTGAATTCTTTAATTAACTCTTTTTTCTCCATTAATTTTTTAAGAAAAAACCGAGAACATTTTTCATCTTTCTCCATATGCTCCACTTTTGCATTATAAATAATTTCTTTACCTTTTTGTTCCACTGCCTTTTTTATTTCCTCTTTCACTTTTACAATTGCATTGTCCATATCCACACCAATATTTTTTAACAAGTAACAGGTTTGCAGTTTGGTATTCAGAGTCTTAAACCATTTTTGTTTTTCCCTTGCTTTTTTATTCCTGCAGATATAAAGAAGTCTTTTATTTTTCCTTTAGCATATTCCCACCACTCAAGTATAGAAGTAAAGTGCTGTTGTTTGTTTTTTAAGTTTTTATAGCAGCAAATAAACTCTTGTTTTATTTTTTCCTCCTCCAGCAGCTGTGTGTTTAATTTCCAAACACCTTTCCCTTTAATTAGCTCAGGTAAACACACTGTAACAGAAAGCAGCTTATGGTCAGAGAAAATGTTATCAGTGAGTGATGTATTGCAGGTTGTTACATGTTCAGGCACTAAAATAAAATCAATCCTGGATTTATACACATTACTCTCCCAGGTGTAACCTGGATCAGATGGATTATGATATTTCCAGGTATCTTGCAGTCTATTATCAGTTATTAGGTTTTTTAGCTGCATTTCAGTTTTATCTTTCCTTACAGAACCAGACACTCTTTTTTCCTCTGGCAGCACACAATTAAAGTCCCCTCCCAGTATCACAGGTGAGGGACCAGGTAAGTAGGTCTGAACTGTTTCCAATAAAGTTGACCTCTCCTCCTTCATTGGGGAGGCATAGATGTTACAAATCCTTAATTCCACTCCACAATATTGTACCTTTGCCATCAGAGCCCTCCCAGGCTCAATTTCACTGAAGGATAATATGTTGCAATTTTGGCCTTTAAATAATATCCCAACACCAGAGTTTTTATTATAATTGTCCCCAGACCACAAGGATGGGCCACATCCCCAGTCTGCTTTTAAATCATGATACTCCCAGTCATGTTGTATTGCACATTCCTGAAGTAAAAAAATATCAAAACTTAATTGTGACAAAAAATCAAATAAAGCAGCCCTTCTTGCCGGGCTCTTTAACCCCCTTACATTCAGGGAGGCTACTCTGATGTTGCTCATAATAACATTTTTATTTTATCCTTCCTCTGAAGATGGCGACAACGGTGGAATCACGCCATCTGAATCCTCAGATGTAAACCCCTGTATATTAGCGGGATCAGATGGATGGAGTGAGCAAGATGCCCCTGGTGTGTCACTCTCAGAGGCACTAGATCTTTTCATTGCCCTTTTAACACAAAACTCAGAGTCTTCCTGAGATACAACCAACTCAGGTTTTTTTCTTTTTCTCTGCTCCTCTAGCTCCATTGACTCTTCCCAGCCCTTATCACAGACAATAGGAGCAAGTATTTGTGCTGGACCTGAACCAGTTAAATCCCCAGTCTCCACTACAGAGACTTCAGGACTGGGCTCCACCAGCGCAGGTGAGGTAGCAGTCTTAATTGCAGGCTTACTGGGAGAAACCTCCTTCCCTCTCCCAGTTTTTTTCTCTGCAACAGAGGGTGTTTTAAGAGCAGGTTTTGCAGACTCAACCAGAAGTGCTGTATTGCCAGCTTTAGTCACAGTCACCTGAGGCTTTGAAACCCCTGCAGAGGCCACAGATGGAACTGCCACAGTCACCACTTTTTTGGCTGCAGCCACCACCTCTGCAAAGGATTTTTTCCTTTCTGGACAGTCTCTAAATGTATGACCCTCTTTTGTGCACAGATTACACACCACTGCAGAATTACAGTCCATTGAGCTATGGCCAGACTGTCCACAATTTCTGCAAAACACAGCATCACTTGCACACCTATCTTGAGTGTGGCCAAAGGTTCTGCATTTCCTGCAATACAGTGGCATCCCATTATAAAACAGCCAACCTCTGTCCCTTCCAATCATGAAGGCTGAAGGTGGGTGGTATTGTCCCTCAATCCCATTTGGGTCAGTTTTGAACTTGACATAGAACTTATGTTTCCCTGTCCAGAGGCCAAAAGTGTTCAGGATTTTGTTTCCATATTTGACCTCTGAACAATATCTCCACAGAAACAGTTCAATATCGTTCTTGTCAACATAGGGATTATACATAAAAACAACCACCGGTACTTCCCCAGATGTATATAGCAAGGTGAAGCACAAACCTTCCAGCTCAGGGGACTCCCAACATTGTTTCAGGGTTTCATAGAAGTTCTGGCAAGCTGCAGCAGATGATAGCACAAGTGTAAAGCGTCCTTTTCCAGGCTCCTGCAAACAGAGAATGTCCTCTTTGTCCACTTTTAGCAGGTCAAACAGTATGTTCTTCACAAAATGCTCCAGCGTAAACTTCTCCAGATAGTCAGCATGTACATCTATACGAATTCCATTCCTGACACGGGTTTCCCCAGGCAGAATGTATTTGATCCTTCTCTCCATCTCTGATCGCCTTCCCAGGTCTCCAGACCCACAGATACTACACTTGATCTTAGCCAAAAGGCCGAGAAGCGATGGCCACAACGGTTTCCCGAAAACTCCCCTTCTCGGACACCACGTCCTTCTTGTTAAGGCGAAGCCAGACATACATACCCTATTATGCGCTCCACCCTCTCAGATGGCGGACCGGACGTGCTTTCACACTGCATCTCCTATTGCCTAGCACTGCCTCTGTCTTCCTTTCTGCTCTCAAATCTGAATAGCTCCACCCCCCAATCACACTGCGTCTGCTTCCACCTGATGGATGGCAGACATACACGTCTCTGTCTCTGTCTCCGTCTCTGTCTGGCATACATGACATGCAGCTAGCTCTTTGGCTGGCTGTCTCTGTAGCTGGCTGGCTGTCTCTGTGGCTGGCTGCCTAGCTGGCTAGCTTATTATTAGTACCTACCTACCTACCTACCTACCTACCTATCTATCTATCTATCTATCTATCTATCTATCTATCTAATCTATCCTATCTATTCTATCTAATGTATCTAATCTATCTATCAAAGAACATGGAGGGTGAATTCTCCCAGCTGGAGCCGTAGGCAGGCAGCATCAGCAGGATACATCGGCCACCAGGAATCAAATCCAAAGGAAACGGTTTAATAAACTGCACCTACCTTTCCACCTACCTGCTCGGTCGCTTGACCGGCTGCAACTGAGCTGCTTGTTGTGCTGGCAGCTGTGTATAGCAGCAAAGCCTTGATGACATCACGTCCCGCGATGACATCACCAGCACTGGCCCGGCAGCCAAGTTGTAAACAACTCTGCCAGTTGGTTGCCATGGCAACAGAGGCCAGCAAGTCTTGGACAAACAAACTTTTCGTAGCCACACTCGGGCTAATTTTTCGGGGTCGGTCCACCTGCGCACAACACACTGGAGGGATGTTTCTTGCAACACAGTAGTTTCAGGTGCAGCCGGCTTGTTTCCTTCTTCATTCTTTTGCTCTGTTTTTTGCAAACTCATTAGGGGGTGCACTGAACCTGGAGGCACTGCAATACCAGGTCAATGCCTGGAGAGGACAGAGCAAGCTCTTTTTCCATCTCCCTGTTCTAAAAAATCCATTTAATATATGGTCCCCAGATAGGGGGACGTATCAGATATTAAACTGATAAGAACAGATACTACACTTGATCTTAGCCAAAAGGCCGAGAAGCGATGGCCACAACGGTTTCCCGAAAACTCCCCTTCTCGGACACCACGTCCTTCTTGTTAAGGCGAAGCCAGACATACATACCCTATTATGCGCTCCACCCTCTCAGATGGCGGACCGGACGTGCTTTCACACTGCATCTCCTATTGCCTAGCACTGCCTCTGTCTTCCTTTCTGCTCTCAAATCTGAATAGCTCCACCCCCCAATCACACTGCGTCTGCTTCCACCTGATGGATGGCAGACATACACGTCTCTGTCTCTGTCTCCGTCTCTGTCTGGCATACATGACATGCAGCTAGCTCTTTGGCTGGCTGTCTCTGTAGCTGGCTGGCTGTCTCTGTGGCTGGCTGCCTAGCTGGCTAGCTTATTATTAGTACCTACCTACCTACCTACCTATCTATCTATCTATCTATCTATCTATCTATCTATCTATCTATCTATCTAATCTATCCTATCTATTCTATCTAATGTATCTAATCTATCTATCAAAGAACATGGAGGGTGAATTCTCCCAGCTGGAGCCGTAGGCAGGCAGCATCAGCAGGATACATCGGCCACCAGGAAATCAAATCCAAAGGAAACGGTTTAATAAACTGCACCTACCTTTCCACCTACCTGCTTCGGTCGCTTGACCGGCTGCAACTGAGCTGCTTGTTGTGCTGGCAGCTGTGTATAGCAGCAAAGCCTTGATGACATCACGTCCCGCGATGACATCACCAGCACTGGCCCGGCAGCCAAGTTGTAAACAACTCTGCCAGTTGGTTGCCATGGCAACAGAGGCCAGCAAGTCTTGGACAAACAAACTTTTCGTAGCCACACTCGGGCTAATTTTTCGGGGTCGGTCCACCTGCGCACAACACACTCGAGGGATGTTTCTTGCAACACAGTAGTTTCAGGTGCAGCCGGCTTGTTTCCTTCTTCATTCTTTTGCTCTGTTTTTTGCAAACTCATTAGGGGGTGCACTGAACCTGGAGGCACTGCAATACCAGGTCAATGCCTGGAGAGGACAGAGCAAGCTCTTTTTCCATCTCCCTGTTCTAAAATCCATTTAATATATGGTCCCCAGATAGGGGGACGTATCAGATATTAAACTGATAAGAACAGATACTACACTTGATCTTAGCCAAAAGGCCGAGAAGCGATGGCCACAACGGTTTCCCGAAAACTCCCCTTCTCGGACACCACGTCCTTCTTGTTAAGGCGAAGCCAGACATACATACCCTATTATGCGCTCCACCCTCTCAGATGGCGGACCGGACGTGCTTTCACACTGCATCTCCTATTGCCTAGCACTGCCTCTGTCTTCCTTTCTGCTCTCAAATCTGAATAGCTCCACCCCCCAATCACACTGCGTCTGCTTCCACCTGATGGATGGCAGACATACACGTCTCTGTCTCTGTCTCCGTCTCTGTCTGGCATACATGACATGCAGCTAGCTCTTTGGCTGGCTGTCTCTGTAGCTGGCTGGCTGTCTCTGTGGCTGGCTGCCTAGCTGGCTAGCTTATTATTAGTACCTACCTACCTACCTACCTACCTATCTATCTATCTATCTATCTATCTATCTATCTATCTAATCTATCCTATCTATTCTATCTAATGTATCTAATCTATCTATCAAAGAACATGGAGGGTGAATTCTCCCAGCTGGAGCCGTAGGCAGGCAGCATCAGCAGGATACATCGGCCACCAGGAAATCAAATCCAAAGGAAACGGTTTAATAAACTGCACCTACCTTTCCACCTACCTGCTCGGTCGCTTGACCGGCTGCAACTGAGCTGCTTGTTGTGCTGGCAGCTGTGTATAGCAGCAAAGCCTTGATGACATCACGTCCCGCGATGACATCACCAGCACTGGCCCGGCAGCCAAGTTGTAAACAACTCTGCCAGTTGGTTGCCATGGCAACAGAGGCCAGCAAGTCTTGGACAAACAAACTTTTCGTAGCCACACTCGGGCTAATTTTTCGGGGTCGGTCCACCTGCGCACAACACACTCGAGGGATGTTTCTTGCAACACAGTAGTTTCAGGTGCAGCCGGCTTGTTTCCTTCTTCATTCTTTTGCTCTGTTTTTTGCAAACTCATTAGGGGGTGCACTGAACCTGGAGGCACTGCAATACCAGGTCAATGCCTGGAGAGGACAGAGCAAGCTCTTTTTCCATCTCCCTGTTCTAAAAATCCATTTAATATATGGTCCCCAGATAGGGGACGTATCAGATATTAAACTGATAAGAACAGATTTTTTTTTTTTTTTTTTTTTTTTCTTCCTCAGTTTCTGGACTACAGTCAAACGGCCATCAGGTCACCTACCATGACTCATCACAGCAACCAAGTCCATAAAAAACATCATAGGAATACTAAACACAAAAAAAAAAAAAAAAACTAAAAAACATTCAAAAAAAAACAAAAACACAAAAAACAAAATTGGTCAAGATTACTCACATGTTACCCCATCGCGAAAATTCCAAATGTCCTCTGCTTTGTCTTCTCCATTCCTTTTCTTTTCCACCAGATAGACGACAAAGACTCTCGCTAAAAACAGTTTTTTGCATTCAATAGGAGAAATAAAAACATGTTTAAAAACCAGCAAATTACGACAATCCCATAAAACTTCTTTAAAAATTGAAAAAACAATCCAACACACTCGGGCACTTGTCTCTTTGCTAAAATCTTGACCAATTAAAATCCTTTGAAAATTAAAATGACTAAGACCAGTAACAGCACTAAAAAAACTCTCTAAAAGGGATAAAGCGTTTTAGCATAAAAACAGTCCCAAAAAATATGAAAAATGTCCTCCCTCCCAACACAACCTTCTCTAGGGCACTTATCGTTCACACGTATTCCTCGTCCATTCAAAATGCCCGTGTTGGGAGACATCCATGCAAGGACAGCCACGCCACATCCCTCTGTCTATTAGAGAGACCAAAACATTAAAAAGGTTCCAGACCTTTGCTGACTGTACAGGATTGCAGAATGGTACTTCATATAACCTCTCGTCTTTTCTCAAGGCTCGCTGTATTTTCTCTTTTTCAGGCTTACCTAAAGAGCTCAGGTTATACTGATCATTGAAGGACCTAAGGACCACATAAAAGGTAGGAATAACAAATGACATGGGTCTACTCAGATCCTTCTCACACCAGCCCCATTTAGTAAACAACCATCCTGCTAAATACCTGCACATGTCAGCGGTCCTACTATTGTTCTGGCTAGTCTTAAAAATCAATAAAAAATAATGCATTTTTAAAAACAAATCAACATTCGGAAAATTAAAACCACCATATTTCTCACTACTTAAAACCTTTTCTCTTCTCATTTTCTCCATCTTAGAACCCCAAAAAAAGATAAAAAGTTTCCTCGTCGTTCTTCTAACCCACAATGGTTTGGGTGGAAAATCATTGCAATGTATAAAAGCATCGGTAAAATCACAGTCTTGATAATTAAAATTTTTCCTTTAAAAGATAAGTTCCGTAATTTCCAAAAATTTAGCTTCTTTTCAATCTTCTGCTCCAACTCCACATAGCTCTTCCTTGCTTTTAGATCTTTCTCATAGGTCATGCCCAGGACATCAATATTGTCTTTTTCCACCACCCCATCCACTACTACTTTTTCCTGCTTACCAAAATTACATAACTGACATTTATTCCAATTTACACTCATTCCACTCACACAACAAAATAATTTAACATGTAAATTGACTCTACGTAAGTCCGCCAGGGATGTACATGTAAAAACCACATCATCCATATAACTTAATGATTTCACTGTCATACCTGCACTACCTGGGATAAAAACACCATCAACACATTTATCTTTTTGCACGGATTTTAAAAGAGCCTCTATAACACAAATAAAAAGAATTGGGGACAGAGGACATCCCTGGCGGACCCCAGATAAAATATTAAAAGCAGGACTAAAATGGCCATTAACTAAAACCTGAGCACTCACATCCTGATAAAAACCTCTGATTACTCTCAATAAAAACTCAGGGACACCAAGACGTTTTAACGCTAAAAACATAAAATTGTGTGGCACCTTGTCATACGCTTTTTCAAAATCTACAGACTCAATAAACAGAGGAGAATTATTAAAACCAGCACTGTAAACAATATCTCTTAAAATCAATAAATTATCAGTAATTCTCCTCCCTGGTACGGCACACACCTGGTACTCCCCCACCATGCGGCCCACCACCTCACTCATTCTTAATGCCACTATTTTTGCAATAATTTTATAATCCACGTTTAAAAGCGTAATTGGTCTCCAATTCTTAATGTCCCTTTCGTCTCCTTTTTTAAAAATAAGAGTAATCATACCCTTCTTCATCGATTCTGATAAAAGTCCTGAATTAAAAACATGCTGGATGACATAGGTAAAATCTTCTTTTAAAATATCCCAAAAGGCAATATAAAATTCTACAGGGAGACCGTCTCCTCCTGGCGTCTTCCCTTTCGCCATCTTGTCTATTGCTTGTTTGATCTCCCCTTCACCAACGTCACCATTTAAAAATTCTTGCATGTTATCAGGAATACAATTATCTAAAACCTTACAATAGTCGTTCATCTCTGCCTCACTAGCTCTGCTTTGGTTACTAAAAAGTGTTTTGTAAAAATTACCGACCTCTTCCACCACTTCATCACCAGTCACTTCTCCTGTGGAAGTTAAAACGGATTTAAAATATCCTTTGGCCTTAAAACACTTTTTAAAAAAGAAACGGGAACACTGCTCATCCTCCTCCATCTTCTGTACCTTGGCCGCATACACAATATTCTTCCCCCTTTCCACCAATGCTTTCCTCATCTCTTCTTTTATCTTCTTTACCTCCACCTCCACATCAATCCCAACACTTTTAAATTTATATAGCGCCTCTAGTTGGGATATTAGGTCTGCTTCTTTCTTTCTCTTCTTTTTGGCTTTTTCTATGCAAGTGTTCTTAAAAAATTGTGCGAATCTGACTTTGGACCAGTCCCACCAAGCTAAAATATCTTTAAAATTCCGTTTCTTTGACACACAAAATAAAAACTCCTTCTTAAAATCTTCTATTACTTCCTCTTCCTGTAACAGACTTACATTCAGCTTCCACAGCCCTCTCCCAAAGCTAGTGGATTCATTAATACTAATCTCAGCCACCACCATCTTATGGTCTGAGAAAGAAAGCATCATGTGATCGCACCGGACCACCTTGACCTCTTCAGACACAAAAATGTAATCCAACCGGGATCTACAGCGGCCACTATCCGATATATATGTAAATCTGTCATCAGTGCTAATCATCAGCCCAGTATCAATGTAACGTAAGTCTTGTATAATCTGATTTAAAGCATTGGAAGTAACATCAGTTCTTACTTCAGCAGAGCTCTCACGATCATTGGCAGATCGAATACAATTAAAATCTCCAGCGACTACTGTAAAATCACGCCCAGGCATAAAATATTTAAGAGACTCTAAAAATAAAATCCGTGCTTGTTTTTCAGCAGGTGCATAAACATTTAAAATTCTTATTCTCTGTCCCATAAAATCCAGATTTAAAACCATACAACGTCCTGGGATTAAAATCTGGCAATCTAAAAACTTAATACCATCATTTTTCAATAAAATACCAATGCCTTCATTTTATTGTCTGTGCATGGAGACCAAAAAGACTGCCCCTTCCTCCACTCATCTCCATGTGGGGCAGATTTTATTGCACATTCTTGTAAACAGAGGATATCCGCATTAACATTCTCCAGGCGCTCTAATATTGCTGCTCTCCTACTTGCAGACCCAATACTTCGCACATTAATTGTAGCCACACATAAACTCATTAAAAAAATAATGAGAAAAAACATGTTCACAGCCATGGCAGCTACTTTTTAAAACTCTGACTTTCCACTCTCCTCATAACACTCACATTACAATCAGGCGACCCTGGATCAGAGTCCCTGTCCATCTCTTCATTCCACTCCTGAACAGGATCCTCCTGTTCACCAGACCATCTTCCTTTTTTGGATTTCCTCCTCTCACTTTGCAATTCATCCACCTCCTCCTCCTCACCACCAGGGTGTGACTCACCACTCCCCTCGTTAGCACGTTGACCAGGTGTTAATGATGCATCAGATTCCTCTCCACCTTCTTCCATTTGCTCTCCCTCCTCCACCACAGGGTCAGTGCACTTCACTTCCATATCCACACTTAACCCCTCATTCACCAGTGACTCACCACTCCTTACTTCCTCAGAGCCACTTTGTGAGTCATTTTTCAGTTCACTTTTCCTCCCTTTCCCACCTTTTCTCTCTGTACTGGTTGTAGCACTCTGTTGTACATTTTCCACAATCACACCAGTACCAGCACCTCTCACATTTTTTCCAGACACACCAGACTCTCTTTCTTTAGGCATATCCATCTCTTTCTCACCTCCTGTATTTTTGCTCATATGCTCCTTCTTCCCTCCAGCCGCCTCAGCATAACTCCTCTTTTTATACCATAAATTACAATTTTTAGCCAAATGCTCATCACTACCGCATATATCACAAGTTTTCCTCTCTGTGCATGACCCAGCATTATGCCCAGTTTTCCCGCAATTTCTGCAACATTCTCCTCTTTCTGGACACCTGTCCTGGACATGACCATATGCATGACACCGTCTACAATATTCCAACTGCCCGTCATAGAAACAAAATCCTCTTTCTCCTCCAATAGAAAAAACTTGCGGTATACTTTTAAATCCACTTATCACATTTTCATCTTGTTTAAACTTTACCAAAAACTTCCTTTTTCCATTTAGGTAACCGTACTTATTTCTCAGTCTTCCCAAAAACTTTACTTCCTCACAGTAGCGAAGCAAAAAACCAGACACCATTTCATCGGTTACCTTAGGGTTATACATATGGATTACCACCATTTTGGACATTCGCATAAACAAAGGCACAATTTTCACCATTTTCATTACTTCTGGCTCCTCTTTCCTCTTCATCTCTTCCAAATCCTTATAGACACGCTGGCACAACTCGGAATTAAAGAAAGTGATATCGTAAATACCTTGTCTTGCAAAGTCTTGTAATCCCAACACATCCGTTACCTGTAGGTACTGAAGCTTCCGGATGATCTCCAGCACCACTTGGTCCAATCCAATTTTCTCCCGATATTGTATGGGGACAAAAATCCTCACTGTGTCCTCGACTCCTCGAGACCGTTCTCCATCCATTTTTGCAGGCTTAAATACCTACGATCGCAACCCCGTAATAATCCAGGGCCCCCACAAGGAGGACCCCGATCACCACCCCCTCTGACCAGACCAAACGCAGCAAAGATACTACACTTGATCTTAGCCAAAAGGCCGAGAAGCGATGGCCACAACGGTTTCCCGAAAACTCCCCTTCTCGGACACCACGTCCTTCTTGTTAAGGCGAAGCCAGACATACATACCCTATTATGCGCTCCACCCTCTCAGATGGCGGACCGGACGTGCTTTCACACTGCATCTCCTATTGCCTAGCACTGCCTCTGTCTTCCTTTCTGCTCTCAAATCTGAATAGCTCCACCCCCCAATCACACTGCGTCTGCTTCCACCTGATGGATGGCAGACATACACGTCTCTGTCTCTGTCTCCGTCTCTGTCTGGCATACATGACATGCAGCTAGCTCTTTGGCTGGCTGTCTCTGTAGCTGGCTGGCTGTCTCTGTGGCTGGCTGCCTAGCTGGCTAGCTTATTATTAGTACCTACCTACCTACCTACCTACCTACCTATCTATCTATCTATCTATCTATCTATCTATCTATCTATCTATCTATCTAATCTATCCTATCTATTCTATCTAATGTATCTAATCTATCTATCAAGAACATGGAGGGTGAATTCTCCCAGCTGGAGCCGTAGGCAGGCAGCATCAGCAGGATACATCGGCCACCAGGAAATCAAATCCAAAGGAAACGGTTTAATAAACTGCACCTACCTTTCCACCTACCTGCTCGGTCGCTTGACCGGCTGCAACTGAGCTGCTTGTTGTGCTGGCAGCTGTGTATAGCAGCAAAGCCTTGATGACATCACGTCCCGCGATGACATCACCAGCACTGGCCCGGCAGCCAAGTTGTAAACAACTCTGCCAGTTGGTTGCCATGGCAACAGAGGCCAGCAAGTCTTGGACAAACAAACTTTTCGTAGCCACACTCGGGCTAATTTTTCGGGGTCGGTCCACCTGCGCACAACACACTCGAGGGATGTTTCTTGCAACACAGTAGTTTCAGGTGCAGCCGGCTTGTTTCCTTCTTCATTCTTTTGCTCTGTTTTTTGCAAACTCATTAGGGGGTGCACTGAACCTGGAGGCACTGCAATACCAGGTCAATGCCTGGAGAGGACAGAGCAAGCTCTTTTTCCATCTCCCTGTTCTAAAAATCCATTTAATATATGGTCCCCAGATAGGGGACGTATCAGATATTAAACTGATAAGAACAGATACTACACTTGATCTTAGCCAAAAGGCCGAGAAGCGATGGCCACAACGGTTTCCCGAAAACTCCCCTTCTCGGACACCACGTCCTTCTTGTTAAGGCGAAGCCAGACATACATACCCTATTATGCGCTCCACCCTCTCAGATGGCGGACCGGACGTGCTTTCACACTGCATCTCCTATTGCCTAGCACTGCCTCTGTCTTCCTTTCTGCTCTCAAATCTGAATAGCTCCACCCCCCAATCACACTGCGTCTGCTTCCACCTGATGGATGGCAGACATACACGTCTCTGTCTCTGTCTCCGTCTCTGTCTGGCATACATGACATGCAGCTAGCTCTTTGGCTGGCTGTCTCTGTAGCTGGCTGGCTGTCTCTGTGGCTGGCTGCCTAGCTGGCTAGCTTATTATTAGTACCTACCTACCTACCTACCTACCTACCTATCTATCTATCTATCTATCTATCTATCTATCTATCTATCTATCTAATCTATCCTATCTATTCTATCTAATGTATCTAATCTATCTATCAAAGAACATGGAGGGTGAATTCTCCCAGCTGGAGCCGTAGGCAGGCAGCATCAGCAGGATACATCGGCCACCAGGAAATCAAATCCAAAGGAAACGGTTTAATAAACTGCACCTACCTTTCCACCTACCTGCTCGGTCGCTTGACCGGCTGCAACTGAGCTGCTTGTTGTGCTGGCAGCTGTGTATAGCAGCAAAGCCTTGATGACATCACGTCCCGCGATGACATCACCAGCACTGGCCCGGCAGCCAAGTTGTAAACAACTCTGCCAGTTGGTTGCCATGGCAACAGAGGCCAGCAAGTCTTGGACAAACAAACTTTTCGTAGCCACACTCGGGCTAATTTTTCGGGGTCGGTCCACCTGCGCACAACACACTCGAGGGATGTTTCTTGCAACACAGTAGTTTCAGGTGCAGCCGGCTTGTTTCCTTCTTCATTCTTTTGCTCTGTTTTTTGCAAACTCATTAGGGGGTGCACTGAACCTGGAGGCACTGCAATACCAGGTCAATGCCTGGAGAGGACAGAGCAAGCTCTTTTTCCATCTCCCTGTTCTAAAAATCCATTTAATATATGGTCCCCAGATAGGGGACGTATCAGATATTAAACTGATAAGAACAGATTTTTTGATTGAAAATATCTTTATTACAATCAGTCGTCGTCAGGCATACATAAACTGTGACGCAGCACAGTTCAATAAATAAGACACTACATACTCAGCACCATGGTACAACATACAGCACAGGCTCCCTACGCTATACATCATACCACCCGCTACACTAGCATTCCCGCATACCTTAACAATCCTAAAACAACAAACAATAAAGCAATACAGACAAGTGATGGGGTAAGGGGGGGGTGGGAAAGAGGGGGGTAGGGAGGGGAAATCACAGGCCCGAAGCTTTATTGAAAGACGACACAACACAAGGGGAGAGGGGGAAGGAGAGGGGTATCAATCCTCTTCTTCCTGGTCCGATCTGTCCATGATGGAATAGTCTCTGAGCAGGCTGTGGACCAGCCTGCGGCAGTCCAGAAAGGACATCCTCTCCTTCTTCAGAATGAGGCGGTTCCTGGCAAGCCATATAGCGTCCTTAAAACAGTTCATAAGGCGCCAGGCCTCCCGGGTTGCCTCATCGCCGAAATTCCCAGGGAACAGGCCGTACAGCACCGCGCAGTGCGTTAGCCTGTTCCTGGGCACACAGTCACTGAGTTCAAGTTCCAGGGCGTCCAACAGGCCCTGAGCAAACGGACACTGCCAAAAGAGGTGCAAAGATGTTTCCTCCACGAAGGGGCACCGGGGGCAGTACCGCGTTTTGCACAGGTTGCGGGCATGCATGAATGACCTCAAAGGCAGTCCCCCCTGAATGGCCATCCAAGACAAGTCCTTGTGCCCGTTGGTCAGCTTCGCCGAAGCCACATTTGTCCATATAGTCTCTGCGGTGGCCGCAGTGAGCCCTGGAACGAGCTCCATAGAGTCCTGTGCTCTGATGAGCTTGTGGACAGTTTTTGGCTTCCACAAGTCGGGCTTGAGTCCCTCCAGTTGGTGTTCCCTCACAAACTTGACGACGCCCCCGTAGAACCAGGGAGTGTGCCAGTTGTAAGGGATGGAGCTGTCCCACTTGTCCCAGCTCAGACCCCTCCAGAGGGGGAGGAGGAACAGGCGAGACATGGACCTGCCCGCAGAGCCATTTTTCTGTTGCAGAGTCCTCCGCACACAGTCACATACAAAGGCTGCCCGCAGCAAGGTAGGGATATCCGGAACACCTTTTCCGCCCTTGCGGGGTTCCTTGTACATCACGGAGCGCTTCACTCTGTCCATTTTGGAGCCCCAGATGAAAACAAAACACGGTCCTGGTGATGGCCCTGCAGACGGTGACATGGGGGGGCCAGGCCTGTGCGGTGTACTGGAGCACAGGCAGAACTTCGTTCCTCAGGACCAATGCTTTGCCCTCAATGGTGAGGTGTCTGAGGCTCCACAGCCCGATCTTCGTATTGACCTTAGCCAATCGCTCTTCCCAGGACTTGAGGGCCGCGCCTTCCTTTCCGAACCAGACTCCAAGGATCTTGATGAAGTCCGGTTTGATGGTAAACGGGAAGGGGGCGGAGGAAGCCAGGTGCCACTCCCCGAAGAGCATAGCCTCCGACTTCCCGCAGTTGACCTTTGCCCCTGAAGCCTTTCCGAACTTCTCGCAGGTCTGGACGAGTGCGGTCACCGAACGCTGGTCAGCGCAGAAGACGGTCACGTCGTCCATGTACAGCGAGCACTTGACCTCGTGTCGATCGGGTCCGGGTACGGTGATCCCTCTGATCTCTCCGTTCTGCCGTATAGCCTCCGCGAAGGATTCTATAACACAAACAAAAAGGAGAGGTGAGAGAGGGCAGCCTTGTCTGACCCCAGAAAGAACCGGAAAGGGGTCAGTCTTCCAGCCGTTCACCAGTACCCTGCTGAAAATATCAAAATACATCACGTTAACAAAACGACAAAACATATCACCAAGTCCTAACCTACGCAGTGCCCTGCCCATGAACTCGTGAGAGACCCGGTCGAAAGCCTTCTCCTGATCAAGGCTGACCAGGGCCGCGTGTGCACGGCGGCTTTGGATGTAATGGACCGTGTCCCTCACTAGGGCGAGGCTGTCTGCGATCCTGCGGCCGGGAATGCCACAGGTCTGGTCCAGATGGACGACCTGACCGATGACCTTCTTCAGCCGGTTGGCCAGCACCTTGGCGAGGATCTTGTAGTCCACGTTCAAGAGAGAGATGGGACGCCAATTTTTCAAGTCACATCTCTCCCCCTTCCGCTTATACAGGATCGTGATCGTACCCTCCCTCAACGACGGAGGCATTCTACCCTCCACCACCATCTCCTCGTACAGCTCCAACAGGTCCGGGCAAACTGAGATCCCCCAGCGCTACATAGAGCTCCGCTGGGAGACCATCACTGCCCGGGGTCCTGCCAGGCCTAAAGGATTTAGCGGCAGAGAGCAGCTCCCCCACCGTCAAGGGGGCGTCCATGGCCGACGCACCTGCGGGATCAACAACGTTAGTGATACCTGACAGGAACTCGTCGGCCACTTCGGAGTCGGTGGTCTTCGGGGCGTAGAGGCATGCGGTAGAAGCTAGTGACAACCCCCATCACGTCCTCTTTGCCCTTCCGCAAACTTCCGGTCCTCATCCCGCAGCTCAGTCAGGGGCGTGTGGCCGGCGTGGAGTTTCCTGAAAAAGAACGAGTTACATTTCTCACCCTTCTCCAGGTTCTCCACCTTGGAACGGAAGACGATTCGCTTGGATTCCTCCTCAAAGTGCCTTTGCAAGCTCTTTTTGGTCTCCTCCAGCTCCTCCTTCACGTCCCAGCCGCACCGGAGAAGGTCTTGCAGTGACCGCAGCTCGCGCTGCAGCCTCCTGAAGTCCCTCTTTCTTCCGCACGCCTGTTGACGACTCTTGGCCTGAAAGAAACTGCGAAATTGAACCTTAACAAATTCCCACCAATCACTAACACGCTCAAACATACATTTATCGTTGCGCCATACGATGTAGGCCTCTCTAAGCTCCTCCAGAACCTCCTCCTGAGCCAGCAGAGCACAATTCAGCTTCCAAGAGCCTGGGCCAGATGGGAAACCATGGCCCAGAACCCCTTGAAACCGAATGGCCCTGTGGTCAGAGAAGAAGCAGGGAACCATAGAGTGCCTAGTCTGCCTGACTGCTCGAGAGGCAAACACAAAGTCAATCCGAGAACGGAGCGAGCCATCGGGGCGGCTCCATGTATAATTAACAGAGCCGTTCCCGATGGACCCAACAACGTCCTGCAAGGATGCTTCAGTCACCATCTCGATGAGCAGTTTGGATGTGACATCCAACTTGACAGATGTCCCAGAACTGCGTCCGTCCGCTTCAATGGGGCAGTTGAAGTCCCCACCCAACACTACAGCCCTGGAGGTTGCGAGCTGGGCCCGCAGGGCCTGGAATAGTTCCAGACGCGCACCCTTCTCAGGAGAGGCATACACATTGATGAGCCTTACGGGCTCCCCCGCCCAAGAGCCGTCTGCAATTAGCAATCTGCCACAGACAAGCTCCTGAACAGAATCAAGTGTAAAGTTGCCTCCCCTGATCAGGATGGCGACCCCTGCGGACTTACAGTCGCCCCCGCCGGACCAGTAGGAGGGACCGTGGGACCACTGCCTGGCCAGATGGTTGTAGGACCTAGAAGAGGACAGAGCACATTCCTGCAACATATACACATCGCACAACTGAGCATTTAAAAAACGAAAGAACTGTCTGGAATCTAGACCTATCTCTCATACTCCGCACATTTAAGCTAAAGATGGAAAGATTAGCCATGGGGAGAAAAGAAAAGGGTTAGTCACAGACTCATACGATACCACTCCGGTCGGGCGGATCCTCTTCTTCGGGGCCCGCCGGCCCGACCCATTCCCGTATGCACTCCTCCAGCGCCTCTTTCAGGTGTGCATTCTCTGGGACGTCCTCGAAGTCGAAAGCCTCCGGTTCGTCGACCAGATTCTCCACCACCTGATCCATGTCGCTTTCCTCCGGGAGGTCATCTTCGCAGACCTCGATGATCTTTTTCTTGGAGGTCTCAGCCGACGGGCTGTCCCTCACTTTCCTCTTCCTGTCGGGAACCACTGTGGGGACAAGAGGGGGAAAATCCTCCAAGGAGAGAACCACAGCAGCGGGAGGAAAGGGTTAGTGCTGCTGGGTTGGGGGAGTGGGGTGGGAGGGTGGGGGTAGGGGCGGGGGACAGGGGACCCACTGAGGCAATGGGATAGGGGAGGGATTCCTCAGTGGGGGTGGGCGGGGAGGGAGAGGGGGGAGGGGGGGGAAGGAGGGGAGGGGGAAGGGGTAGGGAGGGGCGGGGGTAGGGGGAGGATTAGGGGCCGTCGTCCTCTTACCCTCCTTCTTCTTCTTCTCCTTCTCCTTGGGCTTCTGCGCTGCTTGGGCTACGGCCGGCTTGCTGGCTGGTCGGAGCTTTGGCAACCACGGATGCCCACGTTCTCTTTTCCCTCTGGGGCAGGCCCTGTAGCTGTGGTCCGCATGGCCGCAGAGGTTGCAGTTTTTTGCCTTCGGACAGTCCTTGGTCCCGTGCCCCGGCACTCGGCAGACTCTACAGGAATCTTCGCTGCAGTCCTTCGCCTGATGACCCTTCTTGCTGCATCTCCTGCAGATCTGCGGCATATCCGGGTAATAGATGAAGCCTGGAGCGTCACCCAAAGAGAAAGCCTGAGGCAGGTGCTGGAAACCGTCGTCCGATGACTCATCCCTGTTGAGCCTTCACGACCACCGACCACTTGCCAGTCCAGAATCCAAGGCTGCTCAGGATCTTGGAGGGTTCCTTGACCACTGTGCAGTACCTTGCAAGGAATGTGGCGATGTCCTTGCCTGGGATGTACGGGTTAAGGGATTGAAACCGTCACCCGCCTCTCCTCCCTTTGGATTAAGCAGTTGCTTACAAAGCGAGAGAAAGGGGATTCGGGCCTCGCTGCCTTTACCGCCTCCCAGTACCTCCTGCAGGTGTTGAAGGAGGCAAATGTCACATAGAAGATCCCCGTGAAGAAGAAAATGCTGAGGGTTTCAGCCTTGGAGAAACCCTGGTCCAGGACCATCTTCTTAGCGAACACGTCCTCAGACATGTCCGGCTCTCTACCATCCACCTTCTTCAGTCGCATGGCCACCGTAGTGCGCATCCAGGGCCGCAGTGTAGGGACGCCTGGATCCGCAGCCTTGCTGGTCGTCGGCTGAGCTGGGGCGGCAGAGGAAGAGGCATCCACGACCCGGGCCTCCTGGCTCTTCCTCGCTTCCTTCTGCTGGGTCTTCTTCATCTCCGCTGCTGAAGAGGCCATCGCTTCTCCTGGTCGAGCTCTTTCCTGGTGGGCGGAGCTATGCAGATCCTCGTCGAAGGGGGCGGAGAGATGCAAATCCTCGTCGCCGGCTTCTTCGGGGTTCAGCGTCGTCCTTCTCGGGGTTCCGGGGCGTCTTCGTCGATCGTTCGTCGGCAGGCGGGATCGAAGTGGTTCTCCGGTCAAACCGTCGGGCACAGGACAATCGAGCAGCAGGCCGAGAGGAAGGTTCACTCTCGTTCCTGGGGAATAGCCCTACACCCAATAGCTGCAGTGAGCTTAAGACGAATTAAATCGCCGATGCCCAAAGGCCGAGTGCAGGGGGTACCCCAGGACCTGAGCCGTCAAGTCAAGGCAGTTCAGTAAGACAAGATTTTTTTTTTTTTTTTTTTTTTTACCATTCAGAATGGTTTAAAATCGATATAAACAGGAAAACCTGCTCACATCCCTTTTAATACTCCAACCATCTCATCATCATGGTCATTTCACTCAAAAAATCAACCAACATATAAAGCTATTTGACAATATTAAATAAAACTTACCCATATCTATAATAAGTAAAAGAAACCCTAACTTACTTCAAACGCCTCAAAGTCTCATGCCTCCCTTGAAAGCAAAAAAGGATAATAAATGTAACAAAATACCTGTTTTTGACTCAGACTCCGTTATTCTTTCCACAATATCCGGGGGGACTTTATAGGTCTCGAGAAACCTACTCCCCTGCTTATCCCAATGCGTAGCCACTTTATTATATAACTGGTTTAAAGGAAATTTACTATCTACAGAGTCTATATGATCCCACAATTCCGGTGAAATTAACATGTAGTCCCTCCGTTCCTCTTCTGTAAGACACCTTCCCATCCTCCTCCTTAACTCTGCCTCTCTAGACATTACTTTGGGTGCTCTTTGAATGGCAATATCTTCTTCTTCCTCCTGTTGGGGGGACTTGCCTCCACTTGCACCCTCTGTCTCTCTCTTACTTTTCTTCCCTTGCGGGGAATCACCAGTGCTTCCAGTGGCTTCCTGCTTATCTTCTTGCTCCCTTACTACTTTCTTTTTAACCGGCAGGACGCGTATAGATGTTCCATGCTCCCACACAGGTGACAAGCCTTTTTCTGATCACACGATTCTACTAAGTGACCTTCTTTTTGACACCTTGAGCAAAAGGAAACTGTACAATTTTCCTTAGTATGTCCGTACTGTCTGCATTTCCTGCAAAAAGACTCCATCCCAGAAAAAAACAGATCACCATTGACAGATCCAATCCTAAAACGTCCTGGGGGGACACATAACTTCCCATCTTCCAACATCTTGAATCTTACCAAAAATTTCCATTTCATGGTCCATAATCCAAACTGATTCAAGACTTTTCCTTTCGCCCCGACATCCTCGCAATATCTTCTCAAGAACACGGATATCTCCTCTTCTGATACGTATGGACTATACATCCTGATAGTGACCAGTCTTTCCCTCCTCGGAAAATGAGAAGCAATATCAATGCCATGCAGAATATCATTATTCCTAACACATTCAGCTTACCCAGGAGATTATTGTGATCCTCTTCAGAACTTAGCACCAAATCATAGATCCCTCGCTTCGGGAACTCCAGCAAGGCCAAGATTTGGCTCCGCTGCAGGCCCAAGAGTTTAAAGAGAACTTCCTCCACCAAAAACGCAAGGCCCAATTCTTTCTTTCTGGCATCCTTCAGCGTAAAACGAACTCCGTTTCTTATCCTGGCATAGGCTGGGACTTCATCCGGCATCGTTCCATCTTCATTAGTCACGTCCATTTTTGAATCACTCCAACGATAAACCCACGGTGCACCTCCCCTGCAGATGCAGGTAGGTGGGATCGCTTCCCGTTGCCTGGGGACTAAGCCGCCTGCCTATAGCAGCAAGGAGGTAATCCTCCAAGGCCGACAGGTCGGGTACCCCAGGCACCTTCTGACCAGATCTCCTGTAGATACTACACTTGATCTTAGCCAAAAGGCCGAGAAGCGATGGCCACAACGGTTTCCCGAAAACTCCCCTTCTCGGACACCACGTCCTTCTTGTTAAGGCGAAGCCAGACATACATACCCTATTATGCGCTCCACCCCTCTCAGATGGCGGACCGGACGTGCTTTCACACTGCATCTCCTATTGCCTAGCACTGCCTCTGTCTTCCTTTCTGCTCTCAAATCTGAATAGCTCCACCCCCCAATCACACTGCGTCTGCTTCCACCTGATGGATGGCAGACATACACGTCTCTGTCTCTGTCTCCGTCTCTGTCTGGCATACATGACATGCAGCTAGCTCTTTGGCTGGCTGTCTCTGTAGCTGGCTGGCTGTCTCTGTGGCTGGCTGCCTAGCTGGCTAGCTTATTATTAGTACCTACCTACCTACCTATCTATCTATCTATCTATCTATCTATCTATCTATCTATCTATCTATCTATCTATCTAATCTATCCTATCTATTCTATCTAATGTATCTAATCTATCTATCAAAGAACATGGAGGGTGAATTCTCCCAGCTGGAGCCGTAGGCAGGCAGCATCAGCAGGATACATCGGCCACCAGGAAATCAAATCCAAAGGAAACGGTTTAATAAACTGCACCTACCTTTCCACCTACCTGCTCGGTCGCTTGACCGGCTGCAACTGAGCTGCTTGTTGTGCTGGCAGCTGTGTATAGCAGCAAAGCCTTGATGACATCACGTCCCGCGATGACATCACCAGCACTGGCCCGGCAGCCAAGTTGTAAACAACTCTGCCAGTTGGTTGCCATGGCAACAGAGGCCAGCAAGTCTTGGACAAACAAACTTTTCGTAGCCACACTCGGGCTAATTTTTCGGGGTCGGTCCACCTGCGCACAACACACTCGAGGGATGTTTCTTGCAACACAGTAGTTTCAGGTGCAGCCGGCTTGTTTCCTTCTTCATTCTTTTGCTCTGTTTTTTTGCAAACTCATTAGGGGGTGCACTGAACCTGGAGGCACTGCAATACCAGGTCAATGCCTGGAGAGGACAGAGCAAGCTCTTTTTCCATCTCCCTGTTCTAAAAATCCATTTAATATATGGTCCCCAGATAGGGGACGTATCAGATATTAAACTGATAAGAACAGATTTTTTTTTTTTTTTTTTTTTTTTTTTTAGTCCGAGGAAGCGTGCTCTCACCCAAGTGCACAAAAAGGTGCAGACGTGCCACACAAAAAAAGTGCAACAAGGATGCGGTCTATCGCAAGCCCACTCTAAAAAGAGATGGGCCCCCAACCAACCACATTCCCTCCCCTTCCGGGCCAGAAGGCACCTGCAAAGGTTCAGGACAAATATCCTCTCACTGCCAAAGCAGAGAGAGGACCAATGCCGCTCACAGCAACCACCCGAGCGTTAGCTAAGGCGTTCGCCGTTGAGCAGCCGTACCAAACGGTTTGGCTATCTCCCGAAGGAGACCCAGGGGTGCAGGGAGGCAAGGAACCTGATGGCCACACATGCCTCCCCTAGACCTCTAGGGGGACACCCAGAAGGGCGACCGCAACCTAGAAAATCCTTGTGACAAAACACACGTGAAAAGTGAACACACAGTGACAAAAATTAAATTAAATAAATAAAGATGTGTGCTGTGTGATACAGCCCGGACATCCGGCCAGATCTATAAAAATTACCCATAGCTCTCAACAGCCGGAGACCGGAAAGCTAAAGGTGAGTGTGCTCAAGGGGTGATAGTGAAGTACCGTGCAAAGTGCTTTCACTCAGTGGGATCCCATCCCCAGTGAGTTACGGCACCCTGGGGTCACCACTCCCAGGGCACTTCTGGCACCTCGGCTCTCAGCCCCCTCGAGCCCCTGGCACAGATCCGGAGGGTCATGGCATCTTGCACCGGCTGACTTGCCGCGCCAGCCACCTGCTCAACCCTTATTCCCTCCGTGTGGTTCCCTGCTCTCTCACGAGCGGTACTACACTTGATCTTAGCCAAAAGGCCGAGAAGCGATGGCCACAACGGTTTCCCGAAAACTCCCCTTCTCGGACACCACGTCCTTCTTGTTAAGGCGAAGCCAGACATACATACCCTATTATGCGCTCCACCCTCTCAGATGGCGGACCGGACGTGCTTTCACACTGCATCTCCTATTGCCTAGCACTGCCTCTGTCTTCCTTTCTGCTCTCAAATCTGAATAGCTCCACCCCCCAATCACACTGCGTCTGCTTCCACCTGATGGATGGCAGACATACACGTCTCTGTCTCTGTCTCCGTCTCTGTCTGGCATACATGACATGCAGCTAGCTCTTTGGCTGGCTGTCTCTGTAGCTGGCTGGCTGTCTCTGTGGCTGGCTGCCTAGCTGGCTAGCTTATTATTAGTACCTACCTACCTACCTACCTACCTATCTATCTATCTATCTATCTATCTATCTATCTATCTATCTATCTATCTAATCTATCCTATCTATTCTATCTAATGTATCTAATCTATCTATCAAAGAACATGGAGGGTGAATTCTCCCAGCTGGAGCCGTAGGCAGGCAGCATCAGCAGGATACATCGGCCACCAGGAAATCAAATCCAAAGGAAACGGTTTAATAAACTGCACCTACCTTTCCACCTACCTGCTCGGTCGCTTGACCGGCTGCAACTGAGCTGCTTGTTGTGCTGGCAGCTGTGTATAGCAGCAAAGCCTTGATGACATCACGTCCCGCGATGACATCACCAGCACTGGCCCGGCAGCCAAGTTGTAAACAACTCTGCCAGTTGGTTGCCATGGCAACAGAGGCCAGCAAGTCTTGGACAAACAAACTTTTCGTAGCCACACTCGGGCTAATTTTTCGGGGTCGGTCCACCTGCGCACAACACACTCGAGGGATGTTTCTTGCAACACAGTAGTTTCAGGTGCAGCCGGCTTGTTTCCTTCTTCATTCTTTTGCTCTGTTTTTTGCAAACTCATTAGGGGGTGCACTGAACCTGGAGGCACTGCAATACCAGGTCAATGCCTGGAGAGGACAGAGCAAGCTCTTTTTCCATCTCCCTGTTCTAAAAATCCATTTAATATATGGTCCCCAGATAGGGGACGTATCAGATATTAAACTGATAAGAACAGATTTTTTTTTTTTTTTTTTTTTTTTTTTTTTTTTTTTTTTTTAAAGTTGATTATCCAAAAGGATAACAACCAATTTTATTAAAAAACAAAAGCTTACAACAACAAAAAATAACTTTGCAAAACAATACACAAAACAAACAAAGAAAAATTCTATCTTCTACACAAAGAAACAAAACTATCATATAACTTTATACCAGAAAAAAAAAAAAAAACAGAAAAACCCCAACAAATTATATTACCCTCTCAAACCACCCTTGAAGGCAAGATACGTCAATACACGGAACATACTAGGTGATATAGAACGTGTCTCTTCTACTCGCTTTCTTATATGAGCAGGTACATTATAGAACTCAAAGAACCCTTTTATATCTTTTATCATGCTGTCTTTTGCTTTTTCCTCTACTCTGCCGTAAAACTCCTCCTTTCTAGCGAAGCTATATGCTCCCAATCTTCCAGAGACACAACCTCCTGATCCCTACTTCCTTCCTCTGAAGGTGACCTAACTATCTTTTTTCTTTTTTCCCCCTCTCTAGGAGTCTCCTCTACCTCTCTGGGAGCCCTTCTAACTGCAGGCTCTATATTTTCCTCCCGCCGCAGACTATCACTTTCTCCAACTACTACCTGACCCTCCTCCTTCTCCTTCTCCTCCTTCTCCTCCTTCTCCTCCTTCTCCCTCCCCCGCTTCTTTCTAAGTGGACATGCCGCATACAGGTGGCCATCATTCCCACATAAGTGGCAAACCTTCTGTTTCTCACAGGAATCAGCTGAATGTCCTTCCGTTTGGCATTTTGCACAAAACAATACCGTACAATGCTCTTTCACATGTCCATATTTTTTACATTTACGACAAAAACTCTTCCATTCCCGAATAGAACAAGTCTCCATTGACAGTTCCAATTTTGAAACGGCCTGGAGGCACACAAATCTTTCCATTTTCCATTTCTTTAAACTTCACAGCGAACCTCCACTTCATTGTCCATATCCCGAAACAAGTTCAAGATTTCCCCTTGGAAACAACTTCCTCGCAGTACTGCGCCAGGAACAACGAAATTTCCTCCTCCTCCACATAAGGGCTGTATATCCGACACAGTTATCAGTCTTTGTCGCCTCGGAAAATGAGATATTATATCAATACCATTCAGTATAGCATTTCCTTACAACATTCAGTCTTACCCATCAGATAACTGTAATCCTCTTCTGAAGTTAGTACCAGGTCGTACACTCCACGCTTTGGAAATTCCAGCAGGGCCAGGATCTGACTCCTCTGCAAACCGAAGAGCTTGAAGAAAATCTCCTCCACCAGGAAACAAGTCCTCGCTCTTTCTTTCCAGGGTCTCTCAGTATAAAACGACATCCATTTCTGATCTTTGCATATCCCGGACTTCCTCTGCCGTAGTTCCATCCGCATTTATCGCTTCCATTTTCCAGGTATCGCCAACACACCATACAGGAACAGGAGCACCTCCCTTGCCAGGCAAGTAGGTGGGATCACTGATCTTAGCCAAAAGGCCGAGAAGCGATGGCCACAACGGTTTCCCGAAAACTCCCCTTCTCGGACACCACGTCCTTCT
>NW_027208857.1:0-43243 GCF_027789765.1 Dendropsophus ebraccatus
AAGTTCTGATGTAGAGCTACAGATAAATTACATACTATCCTAATAGGAAATTACATTATGTGCAACCCCCTTTAATGATCTATTGTTATATATGGAGTGCAAAACATAAAGTTTGCACCTAGAGAATTGGCTGCTGCAAATGTGTGTAACTGCTATGGAAAAATTAAAAAGAGCAATGATGAGCAACAAGGATAAATTATTGAACTTATTCACAATTTAACCTCTTCCGCCGCCGCACTGTGAATTAACGTCGCTACAGCCTATGCCTGATGCTGCAGCGATGTTAATTATTGATCCAGGATGACACAGGCGCACAAGCTGCACCCGTGTCATCCGTTGTGGATCCCGGTTATCAGTGATAGCCGGGGACCCGCCGCAACTCTCAACATCGCTCTCAACGGGCTCCGGTGCTGAGAGTTAACTTTATAGATACTGCGGTCAGCATGACCGCAGCATCTATAGGGCTCCTGACAGAGAATTCTCCCTCTACAGAGGGATAATTCTCTGTCTGCTGTCCATCGTGCTCTGCGAAGTGATCGCAGAGCTCCGATGGTAGCCATGGAGACCGGAAGCCTCAGGCCTCCGGTTTCCTGGCTAAGGAAGCCGTTGGGGGTCAGGAGGGAAGGCTGGGCGCGTGCCCGTGAGCTCTGCCCCCTCCCTCTCTCCCCTGTCGCTGTTTACAAGATAGTAACAGCGGCAGGGGACATTGGAGAGGGGGCAGACATCGGGATATCAGCTTATGGATCATTATGATGTCCTAAAACGACCTGGGCATTGAGGAATCAATGACCCCAGGTCGTGAAAGGGTTAATATTGTTATATACATTAAATGTGAAGTTCTTAGTGATTAAATTCTGTGCGTCCCTCTGCATCATGAAGCAGGTGAGTCTCCTGTGTACAGGTATAGCATCTGGTATACTGGCCCATACAATGTTTATTTGCCTAAGGATGTATCTATGTTTCCAGGACTTCCTAGGGCTGCCTCAAACTTCTTCAGCCATGGTTTTTAAATCCTAATGATCAGACTCCATCATGCTCGAGTTGCGCTCATCTTTACTACTGACACATGTGACATGATGATTTTGAAAACATATTTGATACATATTTGAAATTAGTAACCAAGAGGCATAGCGGTACTACAGAAGGGTGTTCACATGCAGCGGTAAGTCCCAGACGTGAACGAGGTAGACGTGTGGTGGTGCTAATTAACAAATGCAGTCATTGGAACCATAGTAGTAGTCTTCACAAACCTTTATTACTTCATATGATCAGAAGGATAAAAAAATGACACAGTGTGGACATGGATGAGCAGACGCTAGACAAACAGACACAGGCTCAGGGCAAATGCTTCAATTGCATATAACACATAATGATTTTGCAGGGTCAATTCTATGATGGCAAAATACACTACTTACACTACTATTCACATATGGCAGGAGTAGCAATAATATCTGCAACTGTTTAATATATGTGAATGAGACACCTGATAAACCATCAGTCATAGACATTTCTGCAACAAATTTGCAGCACGTCAGCAAACTGCTAGAGGGCAAGGGTGAATTCAATCATTGTTAAATAAGTAGTAGTATAGTAGTAGTAGTAGTATTGGTACAATGACCTGTAAAATATACACTGCAGCTGCTACAGAACCTCTTTTTTTAAGCGGTAGCACTACATGTCAGTGGAACCATCAATATAGAATTCCTACAGACATATATATATTCATTACTATATGTTTTCATTATAATTGCTTAATAAAGTGGAAGAATTTACACACCAACCTTGCTGGGTTTCGGATGATGGAATTTGTCCCTTTTCAGGTAACAGTTTTATAGTTCTCGACCCCTAGTGATAACCCTAGTCACAACCCTCCTGGGAATGCTGTTACAATACTCAGCTTGCTTGCTGAATATATTCCTGTATATTTCTCATCAGACATCTCTCTTTATTAGAGTACACAGCGGATGAGAAATGATGCCCAACATGATGAATTTAACATGTCAGCTGATGGTGGAACGAGGAGCTGCAGGCAGATTCGGGCTGTCTTGTCAGATTCACTTTAAATAATCCAGCTTTAGCACTTACAGCCCATTAACTGTTTAAACACATTCCAGGGAACCCATCACTTATTAATGGACTCTAAATGCCATCACTCCAACCACACATCACCCCACCACATGCAGATGGCAGATGTTTTAGCCAAACATCAGACTAGTGTAGGAGTGGAGAACTGCTGACAGTGCCCCGGGCTGCTGTGTCTTCTACCAGTCACCATGCTACATATCGCTTTCTTGAGTCATAACACTATACAGTACTTACCATCTCTCTGTTTTATATATACACTGAGCACTATAGTCAAAATATTGACAATTCTCATATCATTGTTAATGAATCGCTTCTGATGTGAAGCTATTTAGAGAATGCAATCCATGTTTTTTCTTAAAGGTCATGTAGAACTTCATGAAAAGTCAGTGTGATGTAATCTCACATTCCAGAAAAAAATTATATAATTCATGGTTGGTTAAATGTATGGAGTTAGTGCCACAACATTCCAATCACCACTAGAGATGAGCGAACCGTTCGGCATTTGATTAGCGGCGGCTGCTGAACTTGGATAAAGCTCTAAGGTTGTCTGGAAAACATGGATACAGCCAATGACTATATCCATGATTTCCACATAGCCTTAGGGCTTTATCCAACTTCAGCAGCCCCCCGCTAATCAAATGCCGAAAGTTCGGGTTCAGATCGACTCGACCATGCTCGAGGTTCGCTCATCTCTAATCACCACTGACCTTTCCTAATGTGGTACCAGGTGTAAGTCATGATGAATCAAGTGTCAGAGGAGACCACGCCTCCTCCAGTCATGCTATGCCCCCTGCCCCCCAATCATGTAGCATGGCATATACGTGGGCAAATATTTTCCCCATAATACGCATATTTTTAAAAAGCAATGTTGCTATATTAAAAATGAGATTGTTAGCTTACTAATTCATCAAAAAGTGTGTACCATCCCACCAAGGTAAGGTGACCACCAATGTTCCCTCTAAGCTTAAGCCACTACTGAGCAGACTGGCAAGAGCTGATGAATGTTCAAGCAAAGTTGGGAAAACAAAAAAATTAACACAAGAACGTCGTTCTAGATGTAGCATAGCAATTTTTTTCCCAAACAAATTTTTATTGAGGAAAAACAGAGATAGAAGAACATCATCTAGAGAGACAATAACACGCAGTTCCCGATATCTAGTACAGATCTGTCAAGATGTCCATTACATTAACAAGAATCATCTATTTTATAACTTTTCTGCAATTATAGCATAGCAATTTCAATTTAGTGGAACAGTTAGGGGGAGATTTATGAAAGGGTGTAAATATACACCGGTGTAAACTGCCCACAGCAACCAATCACAGCTCAGCTTTTAGCTCTGGTAAAATATAAGAGCAGCCGTGATTGGTTGCTGTGGGCAGTTTACACCAAGTGTATATTTACACCTTTTCATAAATCTCCCCCTTAGTGTACATTCACATGTACATATGTTGCAGATTTGATGCAATATTTAACATTTTTGTTATATTGGTTTACACAGCATCAAATTAGAATCTTTAAGTGGATTACAGTGCAGTTACATCCAGTGACACATGAGGCATCTTCTCTGGTTGTTCACATTTATTTTTCCAACCAGGCCTTTATCAAGGAAAGCCTGTTCAGACTCCACAGGCCGAAAAAGGTTGCACTAAAAAAAACACTGGATTGGAATCCCATATATGTGTGCTATATCGCTTAATGTAAACAGTGCAAATGACATTCGGTTTTGAATTACTCACCTCTAAACCTGTGCTGATCCGAAGATTGGTGTTTTAAGGTCCATTGATCCCGTGAGGATCATCCTTCTATCTTAGGATACAGTATATGTTTATCCCAGGCAGTTTTACTTCCTGTAGATCTACCAACCACATCTTTGTTTCCAGGCATCTACCACTGTTTCAGTAAGTTTATGCGAGTGGAGTAGCGTGTCCTTACTGCCTGGCAGTCCTAAATAAAGTCCACTGTGGTTTACAATAATAAGAAAGGAAGGGAATCAGAGGTTATTGATTGCTTTGATCATTCTCACAGAAAGATATTTATTTATAATTTTAACCAATGATACTATGTCTACATGTCACAATAACAAGAATTTTACTTTATTTTAAAGCCTAAAATCAACTAATGTTTTACTTTATAGAAATAACAAATCGGGTTCTTCCCAAAGCTGAATGTTCAGCATTTGATTACCAGTGGCTGAATAACTTGGATAATAATAATAATAATGATAATAATAATATTTATTTGTATAGCGCCAACAGATTTCACAGCGCTTGTTTAAATATATAAATACAATACAGGTTATACTTAAATTATACAATGAATAAATTAAGATAAAATTAAAAATACACAACTAGAGACTTGCTCTCGAGAGTGTACAGACTAGGATGACTGGCAGTGACACGAGTGGCAACAAGGGCTTTATTAGTCAATGTTCCAGTCATTGTACATAGAGTCTCAAAGTGCCTATAGGTGACTGGGCAAGCCAGTCACAAGCCATTTTCTGAGCTCAGGTGCAAGTACAGTGTAGATGGCACCAAAGAGGTTATAGAGAGGATGCAGTACAGATAGCGAAGAGGGAGATGAGATTAGGAAATGATATAAGCGCACCTGAAGAGATGAGTCTTCAGGGCAAGCTTTTAACTGGGGGTGTTAGAAATAAGTCTGAGCTCTTTGGGTAGGGAGTTCCAGAGAACTGGTGCAGCACGAGAGAAGTCTTGGAGGCGGGAATGAGAGGTTCTGATTATAGAAGAGGTTAGTGTGAGATCATGAGCAGAATGCAGAGCACGGGAAGGATGGTAAGTGGTGAGGGAGAAGATGTATGGAGGGCCAGGGTTGTGGAGAGCTTTATGGGTGAGGGTGAGGAGTCTGAACTGTAATCTGTATTTAATGGGTAACCAGTGCAGTGACTGGCACAGGGGAAAGACGTCAGTGTAACGGCTGGAGGAGAAGATGAGCCTGGCTGCTGTGTTCAGGATAGACTGGAGAGGGGAGAGCTTAGAGAAAGGAAGACCGATTAGTAGGGAGTTACAGTAGTCAAGACGGGAGTTGATTAGGGCGACAGTCAAGAGTCTGAGCGGTGTCAATGGTGAGAAATGGGTGGATTCTCAAGATGTTTTTGAGATGAAGATGACAGGAGCATGCAAGAGCTTGGATATAGGGAGTAAAGGATAGATCAGAGTCTAGCATAGCCCCCAGACATCGAGCTTGATGCACAGGAGTTATGCTAGTACCACAGACTGAGAGTGAGATGTTAGGTTTAGGTTTGTTAGAGGGACGGATTACAAGAAGTTCCGTTTTAGAAAGATTAAGTTTGAGGAACAGAGAGGTCATAGTGTTAGAGAGAGAGGATAGTCACTAGTATTTTGTAGAAATGCAGGGGTGATGTCACGGCAAGACGTATATAACTGGGTTTCATAGATTCACACAAGATGTGTATGCTGGCACTGTCCCCAGTGAGCCGAGAAGCGTTTTATACGTGAAACGGCCGTCGCTCTGTTTATTTGTGGATGTTACCTGCTATTGATGCCTTCTATGTCCAAATAAAGCATCTTTTAAGCGATTTTGGTGAGCTGCCGCACTTCATCTTATCCTTTTGTGCAAAGTATATAACTGGGTGTCATCGGCATAGGAAGTGGTATTGCAGGCCACACCTGCTGATGGTCTGTCCGATGGGGGCTGTAAAGAGGGGCTGGATGCTGCCCTAAGGAGTCTTGGCAGCCTTAGGGCTGCATCTAAATTCTTCAGCCACTGGTAATCAAATGCAGAGCATCTGGGTTTGGAAGAACCCGATCATGCTCGAGGTTTGCTCATCTCTACCAAAGAATATCCTTCTGACACGTGATGGTGTTTTGTCATTTCTATACAAACATTAGTTGCTTTTAGGTTACAAATAGTATCTTTGTCTGAGATTTTAAAAATAAGAGTGACTGGGTCATGTGATGGGTGTCGACAGGTCCTTTTTAAGTGCATTATAATAAGCACCACGTCAAGCCTAATTTCCCCTGTAGAGAAAAAAGGAAAGTTTAAAGTAGACAACCCTAAAGGAATAGTCTAGCAAATCCAATTCATTTTTTATAAAGTTATATAACTTTGTATTATAACTTAAATTTAAGAAAATGTATACATGTTCATGCCCAGTCCCACACATTCACATATTGCTAGTGCTGCTGCACAGTGTGCTTCTCCAATAGTAATGTCTATTGTAATGCTACTATGCATTAGAATAAACATTAGCTGTGGCTCAGTATCGCTAACACTGCATGCAGCAGCACTAGCGACAAAGTTACTGTGCTGGGCCAGGGCTTGTGCAACTCTGCAGTTCTTGACACAACCTGTGGTGGTAGCAATTTATGGACTAAATAGGTACGGACCTGTCCTTCAGTCCCTCAGTAACCAAGTTCAAAGTTCAGAGGGGTTCGGGAAAATGGTCCCATTCATGTAAAAAAATAAATAAACATATTATCACCTGTCCGTGGTCCTCCAGTGGCTCTATGGTCCTGTCTTGGCATCTTCTGTGGTGAAGGCCCGCTCAGCCAATCACAGGCTGACTAGGATGGGGCAGCACGGTGGACTGAGATTGGCTGAGTGGGCTGTCACTCTTGTCTCGAGAGTGACAGCCCACTCAGTCAATCACGGGCTGTGGTGTTGTCCTGTGCCAGTCAGCCTGTTATTGGCTGAGTGGGCTGTCTCTCCTGACAGCTGCACGGGTCCCGTTGCCGCGCCGGCTAATTAAGCCTCTAAATGCAGCTGTCAAACCTGACAGCTGCATTTAGAGGCTTTGCTCGCACCTCCCTAGTGTCTAGTGGGGCGGATCTCCTTTCTGGTCACATCAAATCCAGAAAATTTTTTAATAAAAAGCGATCAAAAAGTTGCATATGCGCAATCAAGGTACCGATAGAAAGTACACGTCATGGCGCAAAAAATGACACCTCACACAGCCCCATAGACCAAAGGATAAAAGCGCTATAAGCCTGGGAATAGAGCTATTTTAAGGAACATATATTTGTTAACAATGGTTTGAATTTTTTACAGGCCATCAGATAATATAAAAGTTATACATGTTATATATCGTTGTAATTGTAACGACTTGAGGAACATATATAACAAGTCAGTTTTACCCCAGGGTGAACGGCGTAAACATGAAACTCCCTGAAATAAAAACAAATTCCTTTTTTTTTTTCAATTTGACAGTGCGAATGATTTTTTTTTTCCGGTTTCGCAGCATATTTAATGGGAAAATAAAGTCTGTCATTGCTAAGTACAATTGGTGTCGCAAAAAATAAGGGCTCATGTGGGTCTCTAGGTGAAAAAATGCAAGTGCTATGGCCTTTTAAACATAAAGTGGAAAAAGCAGAAGCGCAAAAACGAAAATTGACTTTGACCTTAAGGGGTAAAACAGCTAAAAACCTGCAGGCGTTTAACCGTTTAATGTGGTTCGTTAAAGATCGGTTCCACATAAATCTGCCCGTTACATTAAAGTTTGGTTAACCTGCCGAACCGCACTTTTGAAAGGTTCACTCATTTCTATAAATAACTTATTAGGCTATGAATGAATCCCTCAAAGTTTTTACTTATAAAATGAAGAAAGCACTTTTTCCCTTTCTTTTTGCATTTTATTCTTGTTCATCAGAGCCATAATGCTTGTATTCCACAGGAGTAAGGGTCATATCTAATGCTGGGGATGACTGCCTTCTGGTATATCCACCATACAGCACAACACTACACTGTACAAATAGGCAACCTGTAACATACTGGTCGCAATACAGTGCAAATTGGTTTTGTCTATTTATAATGAAGTGTATACCTGGATATTTGGCTTTTGTTGGTACCGGTGATGAAAGCCCTTCTGTTTTACTAAAGAATGTAGCTAACCTCAAGAAGAGAAGCTAAATGCTAAGACTTCTGCCAATTACCATAAAAAGAACCTTACTTAGGACGGAGTTCGCCAAGTACTTACAGGCGCTCTCCAAGTCTTGTACAACTATTTATCTAAGACACCTTTGTTTGATGACACGTAGGAGTAGAAAGCAGAAGTCTGAGAGTCTATGGGAATAATGCTCATAATACTAGTTGTAGAGAGAAAAGACGCTTACTATTGAAAAGCCACATCTGGAAGGAATGCAGATTGCAGAAACGTGGTTACCCTGAAGGGCGGCAGAGATGATCACTCACACGGGAGATCAAGTCATAAAAGCTGTAATTTTCTATCTATTCATTTATATAGTGCTGACCTATTCCGCAGCACTGTACAGAGATTATCATGTGGGGCTCACAGTCCAGACTACCTGGAGGAATTCAATGCCAACTTGGGGAGAGAACACACACTCCATGCACATTCTGCCCTAGCTGGATGTGAACCCAGGACCCTCGTGCTGCAAGGAAACAACCACTGAGCCACTGTGTATTATATTATTTATTAGGGGTGCATTGGTATACAGGTCCCAAATGTGTTCCAATGCTATAGATGCCAGAGGTTTCGGTTTTATGTAACCCTTTCACGACCTGGGGTCATTGGTACATCAATGCCCAGGTCATTTTCGGACATCAGCTTACGGCAACATACTGATGATTTCCATGGCTACCATCGGGGCTCTGCGATCACTCTGTAGAGGGAGAATTCTCTGTCAGGAGCTCTATAGATGCGGCGGTCGTGCTGACCGCAGCATCTATAGGGTTAACTCTCAGTACCGGAGCGTGGCTCCGGTGCTGAGAGTTGCGGTGGGTTCCCAGCTATCACTGATAATTTATGATTGAGGATAACACAGGCGCAGAAGCTGCGCCGGTGTTATCCTCGATCGTAAATTAACGTCGCTGCAGCCTCAGGCATAGGCTGCAGCTACGTTAATTTACAGTGCAGCGGCGGGAGGGGGATAACATGATGTCTATGGCCTTGTAAAATTTTTTACATTTTATGACCCGTGGATATTTAGGGGGACAGGTATCATTTGTGGAATTTTTTGGCACTAGCGGATTTTTCATATACTGCATAAAAATCCCTGGTCCACGCGCAAGATTTATCTTCAGGTACATGGGCCTTGATAAATATTGCACAACTTTTTTGTGCTTTTATTTGGCCAAAACAGATACAGTGCCATTCCTGGTGCCATAAATTACCTTTAGCTCAAGCCAACTCTTAAAGAGTACTCCGGAGAAAAACATGTTTTTAAATCAGCTGGTGTTAGAAAGTTATATAGATTTGTAAATGACTTCTATGGAAAAATCTTAAGTCTTCTAGTACTTATCAGACAGCGGTGGCAGCAGGCAGCACTGTGTCAGACTGGAAAGAGTACACCACTTCCTGCAGGACGTACAACAGCTGATAAGTACTGAAAGACTGGAGATTTTTAAATAGAAGTAACTTACAAATATGATACACATTTTTAGTTTGTCCAACGTTTCTATAATATCTATGAACATCTTACAAAGTGTCCAACTATTATGGTGCAAAGAAAGTGCTGTGCTACTTTGTCTCCCGCTTTGGTTCTTCTCTCAATATACTATTTGGTTGGCCACTAGTTGGTAAAAGGTAGTGTATAAAGTATATAGTAAAGTGTGATGTTATTGTAAGAGGAGTTAAGCAGGATTAGAAAGCAGCACCACCCCTGTCCCCAGGTTGTGAGTGATATTACAATTCAACTCCCTTCACTTCAAAAGAACTGAGCTGCAAAACCCCCACCCAAACTGAGGACAGAAGATGTGCTGTTTCTGGAAGGAAGCGGCTATATATGTTTTAAATCCTGGACAACCCCTTTAATTTCACAACAGTCTTATGTTTATAGGAACATACTGTCAACACATCATGTGATCATTATGTGGCCAAACGACATCACTAGTAACACCATGACCTTATGCACTACAGCTGGTAAACAGGATATTAAAAAAAAAAACACAAAATGTGCAACGAACATAGAAACACATCAGAACTAAATTTGGCTAAAATGGGAGTAAAATCAAGACTTCCCACTTCGGCTGGGACATTCATTTACAAATACACACAATCTGATGGTGTCTCTTTAAACTAAGATTTATTTTGGCATATAAAGGGGTTGATCAACACTTTGTAACAGCTGTGGGTCAGAGGTCGCCCATCCTTAACGAAGACAGTATTGTTTGGCTTCTAACTCTAAGGTAATAAAGCGTCTTTCTTTCTCTAAATTTACAAGGCAGGATGTGAGATGATATAAAAGTTTTTCTATTTATTGATCCCACTAGGCTACTGCATATCGGAATGAATATTGGGACAAGTGCCTGTGTGTTCCATGTACATAAGTTACCACTACTCCTTGCATAGTTGTACACACAACATCCTCCACTCTGCGCAGGGAGGGAGGCGAGACTCACATTCCACCCAGTGAGAAGCCTGGGAGGGACACAGCTCCTGATTCAGCTGCTCTCTGCTGGCTGTCACTGTCCGGGGACACTTCTTCACCTGCTAGCAGTGAGATCTTACTCCTTTCTACTCCTCTGCACCTTGTACAATTATACAGATCACATTTACATGATCTGGAAAAAAATTATCACATTGCCAGGTGGATATATCTAAAGATTTTTTTTAACCAGTGAGAGTGGACGGATGTGCATGACAAGTACAGCATCTTACTGGACACCTGGAGAAGAGCATCCATGATGTCACCACAGTCCATCATCTAAACAAGAGCTGACCAGCCTTTATCTTCTGAACACTTTGCAGAACAGTAATGGATCAGAACAGGAGAAGATACTACGTTGGGTGTGTTTGATGGGACTGCTGAGACTCAGCGGCATGGCCGAGGGTGGGTGTGTGGAGGCTCAAAAGTGCTGCAAAGGCAGAGATTTGACATGTGTCAGCAAGGGCTGGAGAATGGACAGGGAATATGGCACCTGTTTCTGCGATCAGGTGTGCACGAAAACCATGGACTGCTGTCATGACTACTCGCAGGCATGTCCAGGTAAGAAAGCAGCACTACTTTTAGGCTATGTTCACACAACGTATTTTGCTCAGTATTCGTAGCCAAAATCGGGAGTGGAACAGACAGAGGAAAACAATGATGGAAAGATGTAGCCAGTTGCTGTGTTTTTAACCCACTCCTGGTTTTGGTTGAAAAAAAATGAATGTGTAGTCAGACCTGATTTTACTTTATAGGCATGGTATACCTCAGGAAATGCAATGCATACACAAAATGTCCAACAGTAAAAAGCAAAGATTGGCAGAGTAACATAGTACACTCTGTTTCATCAAATAGTTTGCTAAGATCCTTATTTTTTAATATCTATAGAGCAGGTGTTTATCATTTGTACACGGGGGGGGGGGGGGGGGGGGGGGAGAGACAGTATACACGGTAAGTACTTGCACCTGTTGGTTGCTGTTGCATTTTTGTTTTTTTGTTTACACAAAATGTCTATAGGGTATGATAGCCCAGCAATTTTATATATATAATATATATATATATATATATATATATATATATACATTCCTTCATACTCCCTGCAGTCTGTCAGCCCTTGTTTCCCATCCTCTCCATTCCTGCTACAATTTACCTGCACTCTCACTCAGCTATACACACGGCTGCTACAATGTGCCTGCACTCACACTCAGCTATATACACTGCTGCTACAATGTGCCTGCACTCACACTCGGCTATATACACTGCTGCTATAATGTGCCTGCACTTACACTTAACTATACACTCTGTTGTATATAAAGTTTCTGTCTCTGTCCTGCAGCACAGCTCTGTGATTCTCACTTCCTGGTCATTGCTGAACACCCCCCCCCCCTTCCCCTTTGTTTTCATGTGACCACACAGACCTCTTCTCTATTCTAGCCTATTTTAGTCCGCTACTGCATCTGCATCTCCATTCTGTATCTACAAACTGCTGCTGTTTTTCAGGTTTATGCACTTACTTTACATTATACTCCACATGCTTATTGCTATACTGTACAGGCACCACTGTGTGTGTGTGTGTGTACATATATATATATATATATATATATATATATATATATATATATGTATATATATATATACATATATACACACACACATATACATACATACATACACACACACACACACACACACACACACATATATATATGTGTGTGTGTGTGTGTGTGTGTATGTATGTATATGTGTGTGTGTATATATGTATATATACATACACACACACGCACGCACACAGTTTATTTGTTTTTGTTAATAAATGTATGTATTTTTTTAATAATAAAACAAGTTACAGATAACACATGACAATTTATGGTATTCAGTTGCATACACTGGGACTGTACGTTCTGCATACTAGACAGTAGATTTTACCCAGCATATACACTAAACATGCACATGGTATGACTGATGCCTGTGAAAGGTGAGGAAACTTTTCATTTTTAAGCGACCCTTTAAGAGATTTCTCGATGTTACATCTGGTCAGTCTTAGTTGCCATTCTATTTAGATAAACAACTCTTATTTAACATTTTTGTTAGATAAATCAGAAGGTGAATCCGCCTCATTCCCCATAACTGTAGCACTGAACATAGTAAGGGTATGTTCACACCTCGTTTTGGGTCCCACGCCGACGGCCACATTGACTTAAATGAGCAGGAGGGAGTCATTATATGACTGTGTTCTGCTCATTTGCAGGATGTACACGGCTTTTGTGCAGGACTCAAAAGTGTAGTCGACCACGCTTTTGTGTCCTGCACAAAAGCCGTGTACGTCCCGCAAATGAGCAGAACACAGTCACATAATGACTCCGTCCTGCTCATTTAAGTCAATGTGGCCGTCATGTGGCCTTCGGCAGCACGTCAGGCTGCACGTCCGCATCCTTTTTTCACTGATTCCTGACGTGCAGCCTGACGTGGGACCGAAAACGAGGTGTGAACATATCCTAAGACATAAAGTTTGGCATCCTGTTGCTTTGCAATTGTTGGAGAACTTCTAGGTCTAATAAATATGGACTATATAATGCATTATCAACCTTAGCCTCAGAAACCCTGTGTAAAGCCTGTCTAGTTCTTGTAAATTTTCCTTTAACGTGTATGCGTCAGGCTGTCATTATATCATAAGCAATTCAGGAAGACGAGGAACAATTCAGAAATTCCTTTTAATATCCTCATCTGGGTGGATAAATCTTGGCTCTGGGACTTTAGGAAATGACTAATTGATCCTATTATTTGATTTCATTTTTCTTGTTCTCGTTCCTTATAACCAGAAGGGAAACAGAACTAGCCTCATTAAAAAATGAATGACAAAAGCAAAAGAATGAAGTAAAGCCATTTTAAGGCAAAAAAAACCTCTATAAGTGGTCTTAGTAATATATAACAGGTGATACAAGATTACTTTTCTTTTTTTAGTCTTGTTGGTGTTGAAACATATACGTGAAATATTACAAGTAGCTGTTACATTTCTGGGTATGGGTCTTCCATAGCTGATCCTGAGGAACACATGTAAGCAGTAAACACTGTTTATATGGCTACATCTGAATATGTTACTCGCCTGTTTATCACAGTAGATGCTCAGTGGTGAAGCGAACAGAGAAAGAATATATCCAAATTCATTATTGCATAGTCAGAATATATGTCAAAGCCAATGGGAATCCAAATATGTTAACAAGAATCAGGCAACGAGTCAACCTCAAGTAACAAAATAGTAGGGTAAAGTCTGATACAGCAGCAGGGGTTAATCCAAGTGAGTACTAAAAGATAGCCAGGTCATTATACAGAGATCGCAATCCACATGTGCGCCAGGTAACCTATGGATATTGTAACTGTCGAGGAGGAAAGAATCGGGTAGATTCAAATAAAACACGCCCACAGACTGTTGATTGGACAGACAGCTGGACCTGCAGATTGGTTGTTTGACAAAGTCTTGTGATTGGCTAAATGGTCCAATATAAGCATTCCATCCAGAATTTATACCAGCTTACAGAACACAGATGGCGAGTATATTGCAAAACAGAAGTTTTTGTGGACCTCTAGAGAAGTTACGTATAGGGGGACATTTACTTTTGAGTCTAAAACATGCTATTTTTTGTATTTCATTACGTAATTTTTTTTACCCAGCTTAACAGGACTAATTTAACAAACTTTTCATAACTTTGTGAATAGAATATTCTCAGAATATTTGCAAAAATGGCGCCAACAAATTCACCTGGCACTGACCAGACATAGGTATTAACCAATTTGTGTAACTTTTTAAAAAAGGCGCAAATGATAAATTGGGCACAAATCACAGGTTATGTGAAAAAAAGGCAGATTAAAAAAAAAGTTTAATCTAGAAAAAAAATATATATAAAATTTAGACCAAAAATTATCTAAGTTGGAAGAATACAATTGCTTAAAGGGGTTATCCAGAATTAGAAAAACATAGCTATATTCATTAAAAGGTAGTTTGCTTGAGTTTGAAATAGCCTCAATAGTTATAGCAGGTGCGCTAATTCCAAGTATATATGGAATAGACACTCTACCATTTTGTAGTAATATAAGGGAACAATATAAATACTATCTGTAGATTTGTACTTGAACCAAGCCATAGCAGAACAAACAATTACCATATTGTGGATCCCATTGTTGCCACGTCCCCATGTCAGTCCTCAGTAAGCATTCATCAGTGGCTGACCATTTGTATGGTCTTCCCCCTAAAAAACATATGAAGACTACACAGAATAATTTTATTGAATGAAGTGTCCATTGTTATTACATAAAAGAAATAACGGCTAGAATTCTAAATTAACTAACAGGTTTGTAAGGCAAAAGCTGAGCCCTAAGCTGCAAGGCCTGGCTGATAAATCTGATACCAGGTCCCTGGTGATGAACAGTAATTGGCCGGAGTCAAATGACAGATTGTTTTATTTAAATGAAAGGTTCAGCTAATGTCATTGTTGTTTCGTTCATTCATTGCAATGAATTACACCACTCTAACCAGTATGAAATAATACCTAGTAGTACATGGTGTTTCTTTTCTCAGCTAAAATGGTAGTGTTGGGAGGTCACACCTTTTTCTATAGAAATAGCATGCGCATTCAGCTCGGGCACAGAATAGGGAGATTGGGCTTCATACCTGCCTTTTATTAGTTACCAGTTTTATGCTTAAAGGGGATGTATCGTTAGAAAATTACCCATTGCTGGCGTCACATTTCAGTGATGAACTTTGATTTTTAAAACTTTCCTTGTCATTACTATACAGTATATTAGGCTTGATTTACAGTGTTTTGCCGCGTGTTTTAGGTATTTTTTTGAAGGCCACACTTATGTGTATTCTGAGCTCTGCTCAGACTAAAGGCCCTATTACACCGATTGATTATGGGCCATATTTGGCTGATAATCACTTAGTGTAATAGCTTGTGTTAAAAGGCAACAATCAGCCAAAATGCACAATGTCGGCTGATCCTTATCTTTCAACATGTTGAAAAAAACTTCAACGATAACAACAGTCTGCTGGCTGTCACTCTAATAGCCGATATCTCCTAAGGCCGTGATGGCGAACCTATAACAGTGCTGACACGCGTCGCCATAGTTGCTGACACGCGGCCGCATACAGAGAAGTATGTGGCCGCATGCAAACTCCAGGACAGCCCAGCGGCCTTACAGTGCGGCCTGACCCCACGTATTCCCCGCCCCACGTACCGCTCGGACGCAGCTACAGTGACGTCACCCGGCATAGTAGCTGTGTCCGTCCGGCCACAGCGGTGCCGCGCTCCAGCCTCCAGCCCAGTCTTGCTACTGCCTCCATCGTCGTCTCCTGGTGCCACAGCCCGCATCCTGGACAGCAGCAGAATTGTAAGTGTGTGTGGGGAGGGATGGAGGTCGGTGGATTGGGGTCAGGTGGGGAATTGTGTGTGTGTGAAGGGATGGGGCCAGGTGGGGTATTGTCTGTGTGTGTGTGTGTGTGTGTGTGTGTAGGGGTCAGGTGGGGTAGTGTATATGGGTAAAGAGGTCAGGTGGGCTAGTGTGTGTGGGGTCAGGTGGGGTAGTGTATATGGGTAAAGAGGTCAGGTAAGCTAGTGTGTGTGAGGATGGGGGTCACGTGGGGTAGTGTATGGGGAGGGATGAGGCTCAGGTAGGGTAGTGTATGGGGAGCGATGAGGGTCAGGTAGGGTAGTGTATGGGGAGGGATGGGGTTCAGATAGAGTAGTGTATGGGGAGGGATGAGGGTCAGGTAGGTAATGTGTGGGGAGGGATGAGGGTCAGGTGGGGTAGTGTATGGGAAGGGATGGGGGTCAGGTGGGGTAGTGTATGAGGAGGGATGGGGGTCAGGTGGGGTAGTGTATGAGGAGGGATGGGGGTCAGGTAGGGTAGTGTATGGCAAGGGATGAGGGTTAGGTGGGGTAGTGTATGAGGAGGGATGGGGGTCAGGTGGGGTAGTGTATGGGGAGGGATGGGGGTCAGGTAGGGTAGTGTATGGGGAGGGATGAGGGTCAGGTAGGTAATGTGTGGGGAGGGATGAGGGTCAGGTGAGGTAGTGTATGAGGAGGGATGGGGGTCAGGTGGGGTAGTATGTGTTTGTGGTTTTTAGTTGACTTCACACAATATTTTTTGGTTTGAGTACAGTTATATATTACAATTACATATTTTTGCTATTTAAACTATAAATAGCGCAAAATTACGGTGGTTTTTCCCGAAGTGACACACCATCCGAGTTATACTCGTTTTTTGCCGAATGCTGACACACCAAGCTCAAAAGGTTGCCCATGACTGTCCTAAGGGCTCCCCAGACAATCTAAAAATCAACCAGGAAGCCCTTCCCCGTGCCCCCACTTACTGTTGGCGCATGTAATAGCGCCGGCAGCGAGCAGGGGACAAGGAGCAAGCAAATGCTGATCTGACAGGTTGGCAATCGCTTGCTTCTCCTGATTGGCCTGTGTAATAGAGCCTTAGGTGAAGAGGATGTTACTGCTTTGCCTCACCACTGCTCAGGCAGCTATATGAGTGCAGATAAAGCGGCTTTTCAATATGTTTCCCCCAGCAACCTATCTTACCTTTCCATGGACAAAGTATTCTTGGGAAAGAGAGTGCCCTAGCTACCAATCCTTGTCTTCCTTCTGTGCCTTAATGAATTATAAATAATGGCCTATGGTACAATAAATGTGTTGTATATTCCGAGTCCATTAATATCTTCCCTAGTTCTCTCTTCTGCCAGTTGTTTTATTGTTCTTTAAACTTCTCCCCCATCCTGTGTAATTCTCCCTCTCCTGGATGAATTTAAAGAGACTGTCAGTAGGTTCATGGTGTCCTATCTCATGGTAGAATAAACTAGTGACGGAGAAGCTGAACAGAATAAGGTGTGACTTATATTGTTCTGTGCAGCTGATAAAAAGATATCCTTAACTGGTGCCAGAAAGTTTACAAATTTGTAAATTACTTCTATTTAAAAATCTCAAGTCTTCAATTCCTTTTCAGCTGCTGTATGTCCTGCAGGAATTGATGTATTCTGACTCGGAGCTCTCTGCTGCCACATCTGTCCATGACAGGAACAGAGGTGGCAGCAGAGAGAACTGTGTCAGACTGGAAAGAACATACCACTTCCCGCAGGGCATACAGCAGCTAATTGCAGCTTGCAATTTTTACATAGAAGTCATTTACAAATCTATATAACTTTCTGGCGCCAGTTGATCACTGACCAGTGCCCTGCAATAGCATGTTAATAGCAGGATATTTTCCAAATCATATTAGGTGATAGTCACAGCTCACAGAACACATCTAGAACAGGGGTCTCAAACTCAATTTACCCGGGGGCCGCTGGAGGTAGAGTCTGGGTGAGGCTGGGCTGCATCAGGGTTTCCACAAGAAAAGCTCTTACAAAAACATTCCAATGTCATTAAATGTAATTATTATTATTCAGATTCAAATGTCTGTATTGACAGTTCCTTAACATTTAACTTTCTGAACATGAATGTTACATCAGGTGACTCACAGGGGACGTCTTCATTGATCGGAGTTCTTCCCTTTTCATCATCTTCTCCTTCTGTCCTGGGCCATTGTGAGAACTTCTCCGAGCCACGAATCCACAGAATCTACCAGAGAAACATATTAGGCTCCTCACACTGGCACCATCCTCATCTCTCTACTAACTGCACATCTGTATTGTCCCATTTACACCCTCGTTTAGTGGGTAGGCTGACTATCTGATCCACCTTATAGTATATGCCCCCCTCTGTGTAGAGATGGCCCCTTGCTCAGTCTTCCATATAGATGGCCCCATGTGCATCTCCTTGGGAGCCCCTCTCTGTGTAGTCCCCTCCTTATCTTTCCCCCATATAGATGCCTTCTTTATGTTGCCCCCCTTATCTCCCCCCCAAATAGATGCCTTCTTTATGTTGCCCCCCTTATCTCCCCCCCATATAGATGCCTCCTTTATGTTGCCCCCTTATCTCCCCCATATAGATGCCTCCTTTATTTTGCCCCCCTTATCTCCCCCCCATATAGATGCCTCCTTTATGTTGCCCCCCTTATCTCCCCCTATATAGATGCCTCCTTTATGTTGCCCCCTTATCTCCCCATATAGATGCCTCCTTTATGTTGCCCCTCTTATCTCCCCCCCATATAGATGCCTACTTTATGTTGCCCCCCTTATCCTACCCCCATATAGATGCCTCCTTTATGTTGCCCCCCTTATCTTTCCCCCAAATAGATGCCTCCCTTATAAATGCCCCCACTGTGTTGTCCCGTTATACATGCCCCCCCCCCCCCTCTTTGTAGATGTTGTCCCCATATCTTGTCCACCGCAAAGCAGATAAAGAACAAAACAAAAAAACAACTCACCTAACACCTCGATCACCCGTTGCAGCTCCCTTCTTACGGACAGGCCCCGGCTGATGCTGCCTCCCTGGGGGTGTCCCCGGGATTCACCGTCCAACACAGACTCTGCTTGCGGTCACAAGAGTGATCGATCAATGGGCCGGGCGGCGGACGCCAGGGCAGTGCTCTGGCAAGGAGGGGGGCCGCCGGGCAGTAAAGTGGTGGGGGCCGCAAACTAGTGTCCCGAGGGCCGCAGTTGGCCCGCGAGTTTGAGACCCCTGATCTAGAACGTTCTCCCATAGAAGTCAACGAGTCATCTAAAGACAACATTGTCCCAGTGTCCATGTGGCTGCTGTAATGCACATTTCTAAATGCTGTTAGCAGCTCACACAAGATGTCCACCCCCATAATGATGTACAGAAAATAGAATGAGAATCAGAAAAAACAGATGAGAAAAAAATTTATATGTATTAGTATCTAGGTTTGACTGGTAAAACAAAACCCTAGGTGATACATTCCCTGTCTAAAGTGATACATAGCCACTGACTAAGATGTGGAGAGATTTCTGTATTCAATGTAGTTCATACCCTTATCTTACGGTATAAAGCGATGCCTCTAATAAACTGATGTTGGTGTAAGTTTGGTCATTGTATTATTACCGGGGTATAGAAATGGGACATAGTATATAGGAAGTGTAGAAAGACTCTCTGTACACCTCCCATATTACTAACAATGGTTCATAATAACACAACTGACTACTGTTTGGTTTTGACAGTGCTAGAAAATGACAAACAGAAAAATCTTGGCAAAGGATTAGATAGAGTTTCTTTGGAAGCTGTTAGAAGAATTTCAGCCTGATCAGATGAGAACAATTTGCTCTATTCTAAATCCACAAATTGCAAAGCAGTCAAAATAAGGCTGTGGTGGATAAGTAGATTCCAGCAACGCAACCACTGGCCAGCAAAGTGTATCCTAAAAACTATCAAGAGAAGCAGTGGAAACAGAAAATGGCCTGTAACTCAATTAACCGGGTCCAATAGTATGAGAAATATATATATAATATAGAGGTAAACAAGGGCAGAACATACCAGTCCGTTCACATTTAGCTCAATATTAGGCTATGTTCACACAACATACGGCCAACGGCCGTTGTATTGAGTGTCAAGCAACGGCGGTTGTGCTATTGAAAATTGCTTTGAAATTAATGCACAACTGCCGGAAATAATTGCTGCGGGATCGGGCTACCAGCAGTGCAGAGCTTGCTCAGGAATGGCAGCAGGCAGGTGTGAGTGCATCTGCACGCACTGTGAGGCGGAGACTCTTGGAGCAAGGCCTGGTCTCAAGGAGAGCAGCAAAGAAGCCACTTCTCTCCAGAAAAAACATCAGGGACAGACTGATATTCTGCAAAGGTACAGGGAGTGGACTGCTGAGGACTGGGGTAAAGTCATTTTCTCTGAAGAATCCCCTTTCCGATTGTTTGGGACATCTGGAAAACAGCTTATTCGGAGAAGACGAGGTGAGCGCTACCACCAGTCTTGTCTCATGCCAACTCTAAAGCATCCTGAAACCATTCATGTGTGGGGTTGCTTCTTAGTCAAGGGAATCGGCTCTCACAATCTTGCTTAAAAACACAGCCATGAATAAAGAATGGTACCAGAATGTCCTCCAAAAGCAACTTCTCCAAACCGTCCAAGAGCAGTTTGGCGATCAACAATGCCTTTTCCAGCATGATGGAGCACCTTGCCATAAGGCAAAGGTGATAAATGGCTCAGGGAACAAAACAGAGATTTTGGGTCCATGGCCTGGAAACTCCCCAGATCCTAATCCCATTGAGAACTTGTGGTCAATAATCAAGAGACGGGTAGACAAACAAAAACCAACAAATTCTGACAAAATGCAAGCATTGATTGTGCAAGAATGGAGTGCTATCAGTCAGGAGTTGGTCCAGAAGTTGATTGAGAGCATGCCAGGGAGAATTGCAGAGGTCCTGAAGAAGAAGGGTCAACACTGCAAATATTGACTTGCTGCATGAACTCATTCTCACTGTCAATATAAGCTTTTGTTACTCATAATATGATTGCAATTATATTTCTGTATCTGATAAAAACATCTGACAAACACATATAAAAACCAGAGGGCAGCAGATCATGTGAAAATAGAATATTTGTGTCATTCTCAAAACTTTTGGCCATGACTGTACAGACAAATTACCAAAACGTAACATGCTCACTAGGGGACAGACTACCAACTACATCATACTGTCAGCACCAGTGGTAGGGCCCAGGTGCTGACAGATTCCCTTTAAGTTATACAGTATTATGTTCAGCATTTCTGTCCCTAGTTTGTGCTGCCCTCATCTAAGACAGCATAAACCTAGAGACAGATTCCCTTTAATGTAAGTTGGCTTTTCTCTAGAGCTAATCATACAGGGTCAAGCTACTATACTGTTTTCCAATCAGCTTTTATCATGGAGGGAATCTTTAACCCTTTGAGGACCAGGCCCAAAATGACCCAGTGGACCGCGCAAATTTTGATCTTAGTGCTTTCGTTTTTCCCTCCTCCCCTTCTAAGAGCTCTAGCACTCTCAGTTTTCTATCTACAGGCCATGTAAGTGCTTATTTTTTACAGGAATAGTTGTACTTTGTAATGGCGTCATTCATTTTACCATAACATGTATGATGGAATTCCAAATATATTATTTATGAAGATATAAATAGGTGAAATCGTAAGAAAGAATGCAATATGGTAACGTTTGGGGGGTTCCTGTGTCTACGTAATGAACTATATGGTAACAGCGACATGACACTATTATTGCATAGGTCAGTCCGAACACAACCATATGCAGGTTACACAGATTCTCTAATGTTATATATTTTTTTTTATGAAATCCTTTTTTTTGGCAATTAAATATTAATAAAATGGGCCTATTGTGACGCTTATAACAGTTTTATTTTTTCACCTACGGGGCTGTATGGGGTGTCATTTTTTCCGCCATGATCTCTAGTTTTTATTAATACCATATTTGTGAAGATCGGACGTTTTGATCACTTTTTATTGATTTTTTTTAATATATAATGTAACATAAAATCAGTAATCTGCGCACTTTTTTCCCTCTTTTCGTGTACGCCGTTTACCGGTCGCAATGACGCTTGTTATATTTTAATAGATCGGACAATTACGCACGCTACGGTATATTATATGTTTATCTATTTATTCATTTTTATATGTTTTATTTATATAATGGGAAAGGGGGTGATTTCAACTTTTATTGGGGGAGGGGTTTTGGGGTAGTGTGTTAGTGTTTTGAACTTTTTTTTTTTTACACTTTTGAAGTCCCTTTGGGGACTTGTACATACATTACTTTGATTTATACACTGATGAATGCTATGCCATAGGCATAGTATTGATCAGTGTTATCGGCGATCTGCTCATTGAGCCTGCCTGTGCAGGCTCAGTGTAGCAGATCGCCGATCGGACCGCACGGAGGCAGGTAAGAGACCTCCAGCAGTCCGTTTCAACGATCGGGACCCCCGCAGTCACACTGCGGGGGTCCCGATCGGTAAGTGACAGGGGACTCCCCCTGTCACTTACACTTAAACGCTGCGGTCGCGGCGCGGTCGCGGCGGGTTAGGGGTTAATGACACGCGGCCGCGCGGTCGCTGCAGCGTGTCATTACCGGGGGGGTGCCGGCGGCTCACAGCAGCCGGCCCCCACCTCCTATGAAGCGCGCTCCGCTCCGGAGCGCGCTTCATAGCGGGAAGAACACCCATGACGTAAGGTTACGTCATGGGTCGTCTGGGGACAGACTTCCATGACGTAACCCTACGTCCAGGGTCGTCTAGGGGTTAAAAAGGGTCCTGTAGGTCCACCAGAACTAGAGACTCTTCTCTGACTTATTGCCTTGGCAAAAAAATGGGTCTCTTATTTAAAGGACAAGTGCCATGAAAACCTTTTTCCCAGTAATTGAAGCACATTACAAAGTTATATAACTCTGTAATATGCTTCAATCCCCTATCTGCCTCCCTTCCCTGCCTTTTCCCCCCTCCACCCCCCAGCAGGAAGTGTCCTGACTCACACAGACCTGATTACTGTCGTCACCGTCACCAAGCTCTTCTCTCAGCTCCTTCTCCTATTACACTAGCCTCCCCCCTCCCCTGCCTTGTCAGGTGACTCAGCTTGCTCACCTCCGATTGGCTGAACAACTGCAAGCCATCACTTGTCACATCTCACTTGCTTATCTTCCCTCAGACTGACTGCGGCACATAGGCAGCTCCCCCCTCCCCTCATCCCCTCTCTCCTGCTGCCGTGGACTCAGTGAAGGAGTCATGTCACTAGAGAAGATAAGCTGAGCAAGCTGAGTCACCTGACAAGGAGGGGATGGGGAGGCTGGTGTAACAGGACCTAGAGCAGCCCTCCTGCTGATGACTCATCCTCACAAGAAGGAGCTGCCTGGTGACGGTGACGACAGTAATCAGGTCTGTGTGAGTCAGGACACTTCCTGGTGGGGGGTGGAGGGGGGAAAAGACAGGGAAGGGAGGCAGATAGGTGATTGAAGTATATTACAGAGTTATATAACTTTGTAATGTGCTTCAATTACTGGGAAAAAGTTTTTCATGGCACTTGTCCTTTAATGAAACAAGGAATTCGGTGGAATGTGATAAATGGCATAGAAATTGAAGTTTCAGGAAAGTATCACTCTAGTGATCTAATCACTAGAGATGAGCGAATCTCGAGTATGCTCAGGTTCCTCCTTTAATTTGTTTAGACATTGGATGCAGCCCTAGGGGTTCCTGGAAAACATGGATGCAACTAATAGCCTATGGCTATTAAAGAATGGCTGCATTCAACTTCTTCAGCCACTGATAACCAAATGTCACTCATCTCTATTAATTACAAGGTAGGAAACATATTGTAATAATGAAGGAAGAACATAACGAGTATAAAATATTTTTCGAGCTTCAAAAAAATACTTGTTCTTCTAGCTCGTGCCTGTGTTGTTGGTGAATGGAGCCATTGGAGTGGCTGTGCAGTCCAGTGCAGCCCAACATATAGAGTGCGCACACGTCAAGTGTTACAGGAGCCTGAAAATGGAGGGGAGCCCTGTCCAAACCTGGAGGAGAAGGCTGGATGTCTGGAATATTTCACAAACCAGGGCATCGAATGTGGACATTTGCATGGTAAAGTATAGTCACCTTTTATTCTAACCACTCAGTACTTAAAGCGTAAGTGTCATGTTTTTTTTTATTGCAGAAATCAGTAGTATAAGCGATTTTAAGAAACTCTGTAATAGGTTTCATCAGCCAAAAAAGCAAGAAGCAATCTCCCAGCCTCCCCCCCTGACTTCTTATCTGTGCATTATCAGGCAAACACGTCTTCATTACAGAGAAGCCAGTGAAGACGGGCTCTGCTCTCTCCATTGTAAGCCTGTGAAGGGGGGAGGGGCTGAGGGAGATGAGGGAGCAGGAAGAGGTGACATGAAGGTCAGCTGTTTGTAGACTCTCTGGGCACCTAAAACGCTAAATTCAGGTGTCAGAAAGGTCAGTGCTTATCTATGAACTTACTGAGAGAAGATTGCAGGGTGTTGTGCTGTGCAAGACTGCTCCGTGCTCAGTCACTCCTAACAGCCCCTCCCCTCTCCATAGCCACATAATGGAGACAGAAATCCTGCTTTATCTTCAGTAAGGGGGGAGGCTGGGAGATTGCTTTTCAGTCCAGAAGGAAACTCTTTTAGTACATAAAACCTATTACAGAGTTTCTTAAAATCGCTTGTACTGTTGATATTTAATGTTTTCAAAAAAATGGCCCTGAAATGACAGTTACGCTTTAATGTATTATTCTTCATTGTACACAATGTCATCACTATGTAGGTAGTTGTAATTGACATTCTTATATACTGTGTACATTACATATGACTGATTGGGCATGCATACTGTTTTTGGGGATATGTAATATATATCATACAGAATGAAAAAGAGCTCCTTCATCATTGCCTGATCTTCACTATAGTAAATGAGTGCCAAGCCTATTACACTGCTCTATTATCATGCAGCGATGTCCCTGCAGGCCTTGTTAAAATGAAGTTCATACCTTACCTCTACATGGTGTTCACTTTGCTCCTGCCCACAGCCTCGGGTGCAACTTCAAAACCAGGTTCCTGAAGTGATAGGCAGGCCTTGGCCAGTGATTCGCTGAGCAGCCTGTCACTTCAAAGACCGGCTCTGAAATTGCACCAGAGGCTGCGGACAGCAGGCAGAAGCAAAGAGAACACCAGGGAGCGTGCAGAGCTTATGTATGCACCTTATTATTTCCTTTACACAGTCATCAGCCGCCTGCTTGATTTTATGTCAGCCTGGTGTACAAAGCTTTTACGTCAGGACCTAAAGACACGATCAGCCGATGATCGCTGTCATCGGCTGATCATTGTCTTTACTACACAGAGCTATGATCTGCCGAATTAGCCCGATTCGGCAGATTATCGCTCCATGTAATAGGGCCCTTAGAGGCTGGTAATATCAGGAGTCCCAACTAGTATTTGAGAATGGAGAAAAGAGCATGCATTTCTAATACCCCAGTATGTTACCCAGCACAGCCTTACCAGACAGATAAAAATTTTTCTGAATAACAGTCCTTGTTGTGTCTATATTCTTCCATAGTCCCTGCCTTCATTACTACTTCAGAATATAACAAAGAACGAAAGAGACGCGCAGTGCCGATAGACTGGGCATCTCAAACAGAGGATTCTGGGTATAGTATTAAACCTGATCAATAGTTATAGAGTGTTGTCATATACAGTATACAGTACTTTTATCCTAATACATCACTGTGGGTATTACACTGAAATGTTACATAGAACTTCAGCCACCGTTATTTAAATGCTGAACAATCGGACATGAGCATGCTCGAGTTGCGATAATCTCTCTTATTTGTCTGATTGATAGATCTGGGCCTATATGTTTTCAGAGATATTCAAAGTAGCTCTATTCCACAAGGAAAAATGCTTGGTGTCACCTATTGAGGGTAACATTCCTGGGAGTCAGGACTCCTTTAGGCTATGTTCACACGTTTTCTATAGTTTGTTTAAAATTACTTCTGTCATTTTGAGTCTAAAATAATGGGCGTTATTTATCTGTCAGGCCTTCCCTTAGGGCATGACGGCTGCTGGTACATTATCGTAGTTAGGGTTACTAATTTGACCTTGGGTGTGTCTTGTGTCTTAATTAAAAAGTCCATTTAACTTAAACTGTGAAAATAGAGAGAGAACGGTGACAAAAGAAAAATGGTGTGTGAAAAACTAATAAAAAACGTCCGCTGTTTGCAAAAGACACCCGAAAATAATGATCATGGTAATTATTTTGACGTCCGCGGCAAAAACGTCCGTTATTGAATACATTGTGCGCATTGGACATCAGTCTTTCAATTGACTTTAATGCATTGCCATTGCAGTCAGTTAAATCGTGGCAAAAACGGACGTTATTTTAAATTGCCTGCCTCTTCACTATTTTTGATGTTGTGTGAACATAGCCTAAACAGTTTTCATACATGACTGAGGATTAACCAGCAAGCCCGAGTTCCTCCCAAAAAGTCTTCATCAGATCAGACTGTACTGCCTATTAAGATGTTTAAGGTGCAGGGCTATCTTATGTGATATAAATAAATAATTTGTGGCTGTTTTCAGGTTAACATTCTATTTTCTCCTGTTTCCATCAGGTACTGTGTTGAGTTCCAGATTGAATCCTTTTCTCCAGCCTGCATGACTGAGGATCGCCCACATGCCCGCTGGATGCTGTATATCAGAGATGGCTATACTGTGTGTGTGGCTTGCCAACACCCTGCAATGAATGTTCGGAACCATCGTTGCTATGGGGATGGCAGTGATGCTAACAGGTAAGAATTCTACATTTTTCTGTATGCCTCATTTGTATAATTTAATATATATATTTGTATAATACACCTGGCAGAAAAATGTAAATACTGTATATTCCTGGGTGGTAACGTTTATATTGGGGAATAAAGGAAATCGATTGCTGATTGAAAGAGCAGGGAGATGTCATTGGTTATACAGTATGTGCAACCGAAACCAATCACATTATAGTCGAAAAGGTCAAAATATTCCTATTAGAATCTATAAAAAAAAGAAAAATTACATCCAACAGTGAGGATAAACTATTAAAATACTCAGAACCTAATCTGCAGCTGCCCGATCCTGAGGGTAAACACCTTATATTATACCCTGTCACTACCTAAACCATGAGCGCTAACAGTCAGACACAGGATTATTATGGCAGATTTACATACAAGGGGGGAAATTTATCAAACTGGTGTAAAGTAGAATGGTCTTAGTTGCCCCTAGCAACCAATCAGCTTCCACTTTTTATTCCTCTGTCTTTGAAAGATAAAAATTGGAATCTGATTGGTTGCTAGGGGCAACTAAGACAATTGCACTTTGCACCAGTTTGATAAATTCCCCCAAGGTCTTTTCACAATTGCATGGTTTACACACTTGGCATGTACTTCCCTATTTATGAGGGTATATTCACACAAACGGTCTCGCAGCGAGATTCTCGCTGCGAGTCCGGCAGGTCCTGGCAGTTCCCACAAACTATATACTCGCTGCAGTCTGAATGACCGCAGCGAGTATGTAATTCTGCCGCCCTTAACCCCTTCTGCTCCCGGCCGGCTCCCCCGCTGTAAGCATACATAACCTCTCCTCGCTGCACGGGTCCGGCATCCTGCTCTTCCGCCCGGCCAATCAGTGTGTTGCCCAGCCACAGCCACTGATTGGCCGGACGGGAGAGCAGGACGCCTGACCCGTGCAGCGAGGACAGGTAATATATGCTTACAGCGGGGGAGCTGGCCAGGAGCAGAAGGGGTTAAGGGCGTCAGAATTACATACTCGCTGCGGTCGTTCAGACCGCAGCGAGTATATAGTTTGTAGGAACTGCCAGGACCTGCCGGACTCGCAGCAAGAATCTCGCTGCGAGACCGTTTGTGTGAATATACCCTGACACTGATTTATCAAAGTGTGTAAGGCCATACATGTATGATTATGATGCCAGGAGCGCCAAAACATACAGACACGGACAGAGGGAATCCAGCCTTATGCTTTAAATGTGGCCTGTGTATCGCAGATCGGATAAGAAGTAAAAAAAAACCAAAAAAAAAACCTTATAAAATGCAAAAAAAATATACACTACCGTTCAAAAGTTTGGGGTCACCCAAACAATTTTGTGTTTTCCATGAAAAGTCACACTTGTTCACCACCATACATTGTGAAATGAATAGAAAATAGAGTCAAGACATTGACAAGGTAAGAAATAATGATTTGTATTTGAAATAACATTGTTTTTACATCAAACTTTGCTTTCGTCAAAGAATCCACCTTTTGCAGCAATTCCAGCATTGCACACCTTTGGCATTCTAGCTATTAATCTGTTGAGGTAAGCTGGAGAAATTGCACCCCACACTTCTAGAAGCAGCTCCCACAGGTTGGATTGGTTGGATGGGCACTTCTGGCGTACCATACGGTCAAGCTGCTCCCACAACAGCTCAATGGGGTTCAGATCTGGTGACTGCGCTGGCCACTCCATTACCGATAGAATACCAGCTGCCTGCTTCTGCTGTAAATAGTTCTTGCACAATCTGGAGGTGTGTTTAGGGTCATTGTCCTGTTGTAGGATGAAATTGGCTCCAATCAAGCGCTGTCCACAGGGTATGGCATGGCATTGCAAAATTGAGTGATAGCCTTCCTTATTCAGAATCCCTTTTACCCTGTACAAATCTCCCACCTTACCAGCACCAAAGCCACCCCAGACCATCACATTACCTCCACCATGCTTATCAGATGGCGTCAGGCATTCTTCCAGCATCTTTTCATTTGTTCTGCGTCTCACAAACATTCTACTTTGTGATCCAAACACCTCAAACTTGGATTCATCCGTCCACAACACTTTTTTCCAGTCTTCCTCTGTCCAATGTCTGTGTTCTTTTGCCCATCTTAATCTTTTTCTTTTATTGGCCAGTCTCAGATATGGCTTTTTCTTTGCCACTCTGCCCTGAAGCCCAAAATCCCGCAGCCGCCTCTTCACTGTAGATGTTGACACTGGTGTTTTGCGGGTACTATTTAATGAAGATGCCAGTTGGGGACCTGTGAGGCGTCTGTTTCTCAAACTAGAGACTCTAATGTGCTTATCTTCTTGCTTAGTTGTGCAACGCGGCCTCTCACTCTGGTTAGAGCCTGTTTGTGCTGTCCTCTGAAGGGAGTAGTACACACCGTTGTAGGAAATCTTCAATTTCTTAGCGATTTCTCGCATGGAATAGCCTTCATTTCTAAGAACAAGAATAGACTGTCGAATTTCAGATGAAAGTTTTTTTTTTCTGGCCATTATGAGCGTTTAATTGGCCCCACAAATGTGATGCGCCAGAAACATAATCTGCTCAAAGGAAGGTCAGTTTTGTAGCTTCTGTAACGAGCTAGACTGTTTTCAGATGTGTGAACATGATTGCACAAGGGTTTTCTAATCATCAATTAGCCATCTGAGCCAATGAGCAAACACATTGTACCATTAGAACACTGGAGTGAGAGTTGCTGGAATTGGGCCTCTATACACCTATGTAGATATTGGACCAAAAACCAGACATTTGCAGCTAGAATAGTCACTTACCACATTAGCAATGTATAGAGTATTTGTTTAAAGTTAGGACTAGTTTAAAGTTAACTTCATTGAAAAGTATAGTGCTGTTCCTTCAAAAATAAGGACATTTCAATGTGACCCCAAACTTTTGAACAGTAGTGTATATATTTATACTTGGAAAAAAAAGGTTTAAAAAAACCTGTGAATTTTGAAACGACTGCGGTTTCTTTCTCAAGTGTTGTAATGGTTTTGGAACGCATTGTTTGTAACTTAAACGTTAAGAACATATTTAAAATTAATTTGCTTAAAACTAAAAAAAGCACTTTAACCCCTTAAGGTCAAAGCCTATTTTCGTTTTTTGCGCTTTTGCTTATTCCATTTTAAGTTTAAAAGTCCATAGCGCTTGTATTTTTTCACCTAGAGACGTATATGAGCGCTTATTTTTTGCGAAACCAATTGTACTTTGCAATGACAGGCATTGTTTTTCCATAACATATGCTGCGAAACCGGAAAAAAATCATTTGCGCTGTCAAATTGAAAAAAAAAACGAATTTGTTTTGATTTCGGGGAGTTTTGCATTTACGCCGTTCGTCCTATGGTAAAACTGACTTGTTATGCATGTTCCTCAAGTCGTTACGATTACTATGATATATAACATGTATAACTTATATTGTATCTGATGGCCTGTAAAAAATTCAAACCATTGTTAACAAATATACGTTCCTTAAAATTGCTCCATTCCCAGGCTTATAGCGCTTTTATCCTTTGGTCTATGGGGCTGTGTCAGGTGTCATTTTTTGCGCCATGATGCGTTCTTTCTATCGGTACCTTGATTGCGCATATACGACTTTTTGATCGTTTTTTATTACATTTTTTTCTGGATTTGATGCGACCAAAAATGCGCAATTTTGCACTTTGGAATTTTTTTGCACAGACGCCGTTTACCGTGCGAGATCAGGAATGTGATTAATTAATAGTTCTGGCGATTACACGCGCGGCGATACTAAATATGTTTATTTATTTATATTTATAAAATGGGAAAAGGGGGGTGATTTGGACTTTTATTAAGGGAGGGGATTTTTTATTAATAAAAACACTTTTTTACTTTTTTTTTTACTGTAACTAGAAGCCCCCCTGGGGGACTTGTATATAGACAGCACTGATCTCTCATAGAGATCAATGCTGTGTATATACACTGCAAAGATCGATTAGATCGGTCATAGATTACTATGGCCTGCTGCAGGCCATAGCAATCTATTGCCGAGCCGGGATCAGCGTCATTCCGACGCTGAGGCCCGGCACGGGCAGAAGAACGGATCTCCCCCCCGCGATCGCATCGCGGGGGGGAGATCCGAGCCACTAGACACCAGGGATAGTGTGTACAAAGCCTCTAAGTGCAGCTGTCAGGTTTGACAGCTGCACTTAGAGGCTTAATTAGCCGGCGCGGCAACGGGACCTGCGCCGGCTAATAGAGGCACTGCCCGGCTGCACGTGTCAGCCGGGATCAGCGCTGTTCAGAGCGCGGTCCTGGCGGGACCCCGCTCTGAACGCCCCGAGCGGCACCATGACGTATCAGATACGTCATGGGTCGCTAAGGGGTTAAAGGCTGTGTTCAGTCTTCTATAGGCAAGTTAAAGGGGTTATCCAGCACTACAAAAACATGGTCACTTTCTTCCACAGACAGCCCCCTCTCTTGTCTCCAGCTTGGGCGGGGTTTTGCTGCTCAGTTCCATTGAAGTGAATGGAGCTTAATTGCAAACCGCACCTGAACTGGAGACAAGAGTCGTGTTGTCTCTGAAAAAAAGTAGCCATGTTTTTGTAGCACTAGATAACCCCTTTAATGTCCGTTGTTTGTTAATGATGGCCGTAAATGATTATAAACATGGGCGTCTTTTTAAAACCACTGGCCGTTATTTTGAATATAAAGACATAGTCTGTCAGGCACAATATTAGGCTCTGTTCACACAAAGGGTATGTGCACATTGAGTAAATGTGGCAGAATCCCGCCTGCCTCAGTGTGCCATAGCCTGTCTATGAGAGGGCTCACACACCTCTGCTCCAGCCGCTCTCCGCACAAAGAATTGACATGTCAATTCTTTGCGTGGAGAGCGGTGGGAGCGCAAGCCCTCTCATAGACAGGCTATTGCACACTGAGGCAGGCAGGATTCCGCCACATTTACTCAGTGTGAACATACCCTTATAGTTGGAGGACTTTTATGGTTTCTTTCATTCCATCAAATTATAACCTTACTGATGACAAAAAACTAATAAATATTGTACTCACTTCTGCCTATAAAGGAGTGGGGTTAGGAAGGAGAGAACCACATCCACACTTCCGGGTCTCAGGATGCTTAATTGTACATTGAGGTCTATTGATCTCTACTTATTGCCTTTCACCTGGTCCTCTGCTCTCACCCTTGGTTTACTCTTTATTTAGACTGGACAATAATTTTTACATGGTTTGTGAGGTTTACTTTGAGTTGTGTTACCTTGCATATAGCACTGACTATATATTTGCTTATTTTTTGCATTTTCAGAGACCAAATTCTTCACTGGCAAGCTGTGGGTAAAAGCGAGTGTCATGGAACCTGGAAAAAAGTTAGAGAGGTTGAGACATGCTCCTGCCCCTTGGTTCATAGCTTTATTTTCACATAATGTAAAATAACAGATTATACGGACAAAATACAATTTACTATATGTTTTAAGTATTACTGGTAAAATACTAACATATGAATGCCTGTGCACAAACCCTAAACCGGGGACATAACTGGCTTTTTACATGACTGGTGCTATTAGCAGGTGGTCCCATCAATAGAATGGATGGGGCGCCTGTTCTTCCATCCTATAAATATAAATCTTTCCTTATGGTAATTGTTTGTCAACTTGAATTGTTTATGTGCCAGAAGTTCTTTTCTATTAACATCTAAGTTTTATATTTAATACCTGCAGAGCCTGTTTACCACTATATTATTGTGATACAATGAACGTACATGATGAATGTATACTTTATTACTTTAAAAACAGAAAAATAAATGACAGAGGAAAAATAAAGCGATATAATAAAATATTTTATGTTATACATTTGCATTGTAATGTTTGCACTAGGATTTCTTACAGTATATTGTTTGTGATGAAGGTCAGATTTTTCTTATGAACACTAAAAATTGCTTTTCCACTTTAGGTTTTCCAATTATTAGATTCTAGAAAGCTTTGAAGAATCTGTCACTTTTCATATTATGTCGCTGTATTATCAGCAATTGTCATGCGTCTTGTGAATGGCGTTACTCATGAGGGGAAATAATTGAGAATCTCTGCTGCTGCTTCTTCTCCCCAGTAGAATACAGGCAGGGCTTGTGCAGTGATCATGACATCCCTACTACTCTTTAGGGTACTTCACAGGTACCAGATCCGCAACGGATTTTCTGCAGCAGATTTCATCTAAATAACTGAACACAGCTTCAAATATATTCTGCTGATAATTTATAGCTGAGGAGAATTTCATTTTCCTATTAATGATCTTCCCTCATATATAGAGCAGGACAGTCTCCAAGTAATCTGAACAGAAAGAACTAAAAATAAATATATATATATATATATATATATATATATATATATATATATATATATATATATATATATGTGTGTGTATATATTTCAAACACACACACACACACACACACAGTTTTTTCGGCATATAAGACGACCGTTGACTTTTAGGGTACAAACTCACCAGGCGGATCCGCAGCGGGTGATCCCTGCCCTGTACAGTCTATATCTGGGTTCACACACACTATACAGTATTGCAGGCTGTATTTGGTCCTCATGTCAGGTCCTCATAGCAACCAAAACCAGGAGTGGATTAAAAACACAGAAAAGCTCTGTTCACACAATGTTGAAATTGAGTGGATGGCCGCCATATAACAGTAAATAACTGCCATTATTTCAATATAACAGCCGTTGTTTTAAGATAACAGCAAATATGTGTCACTAAATGGCGGCCATCCACTCAATTTCATCATTGTGTGAACAGAGCCTTTCTGTGCTTTCAATCCACTCCTGGTTTTGGTTGCTATGAGGACCTGACATGAGGACCAAATACTGCCTGAAATATACTGTGTGTGAACCCAGCCTATGGGCAGAAAAACTCGCAGCAGGATGCACATCCCGCTGTGAGTATGTCTGCAGCCCATTAACCCCCCGGCTGCCGGATCGTATACATCACCTGGTCCCTGCTCCGGCTTGCTTCGGGACTCCCGGTGTCTTCACGTCCCGTTCAGCCAATCAGTGCGTTGCCCCGCTGCAGTGCAGTAATTGGCTGAGCGGGACATGCCGGCAACCCCCGAAGCAGGCTAGAGCAGGGACCAGGTGATGTATACGCTCCGGCGGCCAGGGGGTTAATGGGGCAGACATACAGTGGGATGTGCATCCTGCTCCGAGTTTGTCTGCCCATAGAGTGTACAGGGCAGGGATCCGCAGTGGGTTTCACTGAGAATTCACAGTGAGAAACTCGCTGCGGATCCGCCCAGTAGGTATTATCCCCTGCCTGACCTGGTTAACTGCAGCTAAATTTAAAAAAACAAACAAACCTTTAACTCACCTAGGGGCCCGTTCCCGGCATTAGCGCATCTCCCATACCGTTCCCGGCGCAGGCAGTGTGATGTACACTACCTGCACCAGAGATCGCTGAACCTCTCCCGGGCAGCAGAGCGTCACATTGGAGAGGCTCGGCTGCCGCAAGAGCTTTGGAAGAATGAGAGAGGCTTTGGGAACTTCCGGCGCCTCTCTCATTCTCCCGAAGCTCTCCTGGCAGATGAGCGTCTTTGAGCCTCTCTGATGAGACGCTCAGCTGCCCGGGAGAGGTTCAGTGATCTCCATCTCCGGCGCAGGTAGTGTACATCACACTGCCTGCGCTGCAAACGGGACGGGGAGGTGCGCCGATGCTGGAAACGGGCCCTAGGCGAGTTAACCGTTTTCTTTATAGTGGTAATTTTTTAGCCCCCCCCACCGTATTGGGCGACCGTACCCGGCGTATAAGACGATCCCCTGACTTCTGTGAAGATTTTTCAGGGTTGAAAAGTGGTCTTATACGCCAGAAAATGCGGTATATATGTATGCACACACAATGTTATTGATCAGGAACAATCAAGGCACTGATCGAGTCCACTTCATATATGGCCGGTGCTGACTGCTATTGACTCACCATCAATGACTGACATCAGACATCACTTCAATGCTGGTCATATATGCCTCTGGATAAGTGTTTCTCAACTTCAGTCTTGAAAGACCCCCCCTCCAACAGGTCATAGTATTTCATAGGTGATATAACTATAGGTCAGAGCATCAGGTATCACAACAGGTGTTCTTTCTATTGGATATCCTGAAAACATTACTGTTAGGGGGTCTGAGCACTGGAGTTAAGAAACACTGCTCTAGATGAAAGTCAAAAGTAACCAATAATAAGACTCTAGGCCCGATGGCTTTTCCAGGGAATATTATAAATTACTTGCTGCTGAAATCACCCCCTACCTTACCCGTCTCCATAATCTTATTTACAAAGAAGGCGCCCCATTAAATGATTTTGCACATTCCTGAACAATTTAATTACTAAAACCCCATAAAGATCCAACCCTCCCCTAGTCTTATAGACCAATAGCACTTCTCAACCAGGACTATAAAATTTTAACAAAAATCTTAGTCACCCGTCTCCAATCTTTTCTCCTCTCCCAAAATCAACAAGGCTTCCTCCTAAATAGGCATTCAGTCAGAAACGTTCGAAGAGAGGTGGCAGTTACGGTTCATGCCATGAACAAAGATAATCATCCTACTATGCTACTTAGCCTAGACACAGAGAAGGCCTTCAAATAAGGTCGCCTGGCCGCTTCTATATGCCACCCTCTCTGAACGTAACTTAGGACATTCCTTTCTATCTTTTTTACAACACATTAATAGTCAGGCAGCAACAGCCCTCACTATTAATGGAAAGAACACCCCCTCACTAACCTATTCCACGGCACGCTCCAGGGCTGCCCCTTCTCCCCCCTACTTTTTAACATTTCAATTGACCCTCTCCTACGACATATTGAACATTCCCCAATATATTCTGGTGTCAAAACTGGTGGTTCCGACCTTAAGAGTCATGGCCTTTGCTGATGACCTCTTATTGACAATATCCTCTCCGAGACTCTTGCTTCCTGTGGCGCTTGAGGATCTTCAGGCTAGGGGTGCCCTTTCAGGCTACACCCTTACTCTGATTAAATGTGAGGCACTACTACGCCTGTTGTGGTCGACTTCTATTCCAATTCATTGGAACACATCCCAAATAAAATATCTGGGAATCAAAATCACCAGCTAAATTACACCCTACAAATATTGAGGATCTTCAGGCTAGGGGTGCCCTTTCAGGCTACACCCTTACTCTGATTAAATGTGAGGCACTACTACGCCTGTTGTGGTCGACTTCTATTCCAATTCATTGGAACACATCCCAAATAAAATATCTGGGAATCAAAATCACCAGCTAAATTACACCCTACAAATATTGATAAATATATCAAGTCCTTAGAACACTCTCTCTTTGGAAACGCTTCCCTTTAACATTTATGGGTCACACTAGCCTTCTGAAAATGGTGGAAGTGCCAAAACTCCTGTACCTACTATAGACACTGCCAATTTACCTACTCCGCAAAGAAAAGCGGAGGATCAACTATCTTTATCGATCCTTTATTTGGGGAGACAAAAAAAATCTAAAATCTCTTACACAATCCTACAACAAACTAAACAACACGGAGGTCTTAATTTTCCTGACATCCGCTCAATAAACATGGCAGCGCAATTCCGTATTGTCCGAGACTGGGTCCAATGCTCCGAGGTGCACAGACACAAACCTGGACCACCACATGGCCTCTCCCTTATCACTGCCCAACTTATTGCATACTCACTACAGTTCCTTACCCTCATGGGTTAAGGAAAACGCCCTCCTTATCTCCACATGGAAAGCGTGGAATAAAATCCGTAGAATTACTAGTCTGGACCCTTATTCCTCTCTCTTTATCAACCACTGACTTTAAAAACTCTAAAAGGAAACTTACCCCACATTTCAGTCCCCATTCTTTGCTTATCTGCAGGCCCGCAGCTACATCACCAAATATATTCGCGCTCTACCACTCATGGAGTGGGACGCCACTTTTCACAAAGCACTGCACCTCCCCACTTCCTCCAGGCATCAACTTCCGCTATCCTATCGATATTTCGCCCCCTCTTTAGATTATCGGAACATGACCACCGGGTTAGCGCGCTGGACCCAGACTGATTTGGGTGTAGACATCCCTGATCTACTCTCTATCCTAGATTACCAAGTAAAAACCCTACCCTCTGCCCATTACATGGAGAGGACTCTGCGGGTCTTCCACAGGACTTATTTATCCTACAAGAGGTTTTAAAATGGGCATTTTGCAATCAGATTCCTGTTTTAAATGTGGAGAATGCGGAGCGGACATAACTCATTGCCTCTGGCATTGCCCAGTAATACATTCCTTCTGGAAAATTGTGGGAAGATTCGCAAACTCACACCTGGTAACTTTCGTATCCTGAGGCCCTGTGGGGAATTTTTGGCTGGACAGATCCTGCTAAATACAAATGTGACTGGGGAGCTAAAAAACTCAGCCCGTAAGGCCATTTTACAGGCGTAGAGGTCTCCACTTCCCCCTTCTCGTCGTTTATTCTTATTTAAGATGGACTGGATGGAGGCTTCCATTCTTAAAGAACATAGAGTCGAAAAAATGTTTACTGTATGGGAAACCTTTATCCCCACATTACCTCTGCCCATTCAGGGCAAAATCAGAAACACCTTCCAAGACACTATGTGGTTTCTCACCAGGCAAATTGCACATGACCCACCAATTCAAAACTACATTGTGGGATGATACACTAAAGGACCTTCCCTCTTTTGGGCATTATCTGAAGCATGCGGAGACCCACGGGCAATCCCCCTTCCCTTCCCTCTCCCTGTCCCTGTCTTTTTTGTTTTAAGTTTTCAGTTATTGTTAAAAAACAAAGCTTCGGTCAGCTTTTTGCACTTACCTGCCACATTTCTTTTTCTGACATGGCGTTGCTGAGCGATTGCACTAACTTTGTGTTCGCTTTAACAAAGATGTATAGTCTTCTACTGTATTTCTATGCAATGCCTCTAGACCCTGCCTCAGGCTCTATGTACATATTGTCGGTATCTTATTTGCATGCATCGTTTTTAAGCTGTCGAAGCTCAATAAAAACAGTTAAAAGAGAAAGTCAAAAGTAACAGTGGCATATAGGTGATTCTGTGCCAATCCTGTCAAATCTCCGATCAGTAATGTTGAGTGGACTGATCATGGTTTGGCAATGTTCTCTGAACCAGATAAATTGGCATCTGACTCTTAGCGGCTGGAGAAGTGGGATGCCAACCTAGGGAGGTATGGAAAGCATGGATACAACCATAAGCTGTATCAATATTTTCCTGGCAGCCCTTGAGCAGTATCAAACTTCTCCAGCCACCAGGAGTAAAATGCAGAGTATTCAGGCTTTGGAGAACATTGACAAACACGATAAGTACCGCAAGTATGATCAACACTACCACCCCCTCCGCAATGCACTCAAGTGCTAGCTTGCTGCCATGATAGCCAGAGGTCAACTGAAGGATGGGTAGAGGAATGAAGATGTATTCTTTACAGCCATAAAACAAATCTGTACAGGCATGTAGCTGCCCCCAAACCGCTAGTACTGAGTTGTAGAGGTTCTCTAGGCCATGCCAGATTGACTCCCCACCCCGCAAAAGTAGTTTCACTTCAAAATACTGGCACCTGGAGAAAGACCAAACAGGACACAGCGTGAGGACCTCTAAAACACAGTACTGGCGATTTGGGGGTTGAAACATGCAGGTACAGATTTGCTTTAATGTTCAAGACACTCTTGCAAATCCCCAGTTGGTAGGCTATTCATGCCAAGCAACCAGATCTGAGTGCATTTTCAGACCCTCGTCTTGGCACAGACCGTTCTAGTGGTTTCCTGATTGGAGGCTGGAGCTGTCACTCATGGAAAACAGGGGCCAGGGAAGCTATTAATGCAGAGAACTAAGGGAATCTAAAATGAAGAATCCACCTTCTTGGCTCATGATATGAGCATATAATCTTTCTCAATGATGCAAGTTGCACTACATAATACACAATTGCACTAAATAATAGTTTATTTACGCTCCTCTCAATGGCTCCCTTTAATACGTCTTTATCTAGGATTGTGAAAACACAAATATATATTTTATTTGTATTTAAAGTGTCACTGTCTTTCTTTTTTTTTTTTTTTTTTGCAAAAATCAATAGTCCAGGCGATTTTAAGAAACTTTTTAATTGGGTTTATTAGGCAAATATGCCATTATCTGCATTCAAACAAAACTTTCCCCAGGTCCCCCCCTCCCTTCCTCTCTCTCATTCACTGCTCATTATCAGGAAATCTCTACTCTTTTACATCAGTTGGGCCCTGTCTGTTCTATAGAGAGGGGAGGAGGGAGATTAGTCGTCAGCAGAGAACAAAGGATTACACAGTGGGAGCTGTGTAAAAGCTGGTAGGTAGCTGTAAATTAACTCTTTGTTGTCCTGTTTTGGTGCCTCATCTCCCTCCACCCCTCCCTTCTTCATAGAAAACCATGAAGACGGGGAGAGATTCAAACTGCTTTTTCATGATAAAAATGCATTTTTCGGCTAATAAACCCAATAACAAAGTTTTTTAAAATCGCCTGTACTATTAATTTCTGCAAAACAAAATAAATTAAAATTAAACAACAGTGACACTAACATTTTTATTCTGAGAATCTACCGCGCTAAGTACCCTTTACTTCAAAATGATGGTTTGTTAATGGAGGATCCTTCTGATTTATTGTTTAAACTCCCAAGTTTGTTAAATGCGGGGACCAAGGAATATTACTCATGATGGACCATGTACAGCTTCTTCATGGTTCTCCAGCGATCCTTTAGCATGACACCTGTACGATTGTTGAATTTATAGTGAACTAGTATGTTGCTCCAGTTGCCTACTCCATATTTTATTACACCTTTCTTCAATAGCTCATCTTCTTTCCAGGTCCAAGGCTGAACAAAAGAAAGGGAACTACTGGTAAATAAAGATCTTGACTGGGTATATGACGTGTGCATGTATATATGTATGTGTATATATGTATGTGTATATATATGTGTATATATATATATATATATATATATATATATATATATATATTTTTTTTTTTTTTTTTTTTTTTTTTTTTTCATTTACTATAAATCAGTGTTGCTTACCTTTCATCCTTTCTGATACGGGCCATAGGTACAAAAACTACTTTATTTGAATACAACTCAATAAATACAATCATGTAAACATGGCTAATAATTGCATTTCTTGCTCGTACCAAACAAAATGGGAAGTGCCACAAAACAGTGACCAAAAAACAAAACAACAACGTGTATACCTCAAATAACTGTACTGAGTTCAACAGCACAAATAAAAACTGTGTGGTATGGCTTATTTTTCCTAGCAACAACAAGATTATTCACCCTATTAGTGGCATGCGTAAAATGATTAATCTTATGCTTTTTTTTCTTAGTGACCTTCACCAACAAGGTATCAACATATGGTAATAGTTATATAGTGAATTTAAAGTCCTGTGTACAAGATACAGACACCGGCACTACTCCCATCATGCGGCCTGGATCAAATACTGAATGGCTCGAGTATACCATTGCAAATATGCAGTCACATAATCATCAAGGAAAAGAAATAATGCAAGGGAACTCACCAATACGTGATGTGTACTTAATTGTTCAATCTTCTTAAAACATGATATAGCAGGTAGGGAGGACGCCAACACCTTCAGCAGAGTGCTGAGGGTGTCCGGCGTCCTCGCCACCTGCTATATCATGTTTTAAGAGGATTGAACAATTAAGTACACAGCAGGTATTGGTGAGTGCCTTGCATTATTTCTTTTCCTTGATGATAGTGAATTTAAAGCGACTCTGTACTCACAAACTGTCCCCCCCAAACCGCTTGTACCTTTAGATAGCTGCTTTTAATCCAACATCTGTTCTGAGGTCCATTCGGCAGGTGATGCAGTTATTGTCCTAAAAAACTACTTTTAAACTTGCGGCCCTGTGGCAAACTGGCCCAGAGTGTCTGTGCATTAGGCTGGCACCGCCCCTCCTCCCCAACCTCTTCATCATTAGGAGTGCCCCAGGCAGGTATTCTCCTATTCATCAGCTGTGAGAACATGGCACCTGTGCAGTGTTCACTGCAGAGGAATAGGAAAAATCCTGCCAGTGGCATTCCTAATGATGAAGAGGGTGAGGAGGAGGGACGAAGGGGTGGAGCAAAGTTAGGGCACAGATGCTCTAGACCACGCCAGTTTGGCACAGGGCTGCAAGTTTAAAAGTTTTTTAGGACAATAACTGCATCACCTGCCGAACGGTAAGGTCTACTAATTTCTTGATCACTTCTCAGTATGCGAAGATGGAGAATAGAGGAGAACAGAAGACAGTGTGACCTTTTGATTGAGCATGCAGCACATGCTCAGCATTACAGTAGCTAGCATGCACCAACGTAATCCCCTGTGCAGACAAAGAAGAAAATAATAGTGCATCATTTAACTGTCCAGGAAAATGGGCCATCCAAGCAATTCTCTTTATGTAAGGTAATGTTTCGATTATTGGACAACCCATTTAAGAAAACACCTGGTAAAATAATTATAAACACGAAAAAGACACAGGTGTGTACCTACCTGAATGAGGGTGCACTCAAATAAAATAAAAAAAAAATTACTTTTTTTTGATATACACAAAAAAAAAAAAAAAATGTAGACTTTAAACACACAACCACACTCCCCAACAGACCTCAACTCTCCCCTAAAAGTAAATGTCCAATGAAAGCAGCATATAGTGATGGTAAGGATTCCCAAATTAAAGTGCAACCCTGAGATAGAAGTCATAGTGAAAAATAAAAATGTAAACCATATCACCAGGGCAAAAAGTTCATTAAGGAGAGGTGGTCTCTAAAGCGGGCATTAGAGACCTCCTCTCCTGGATGAACTTTTTCGTCAGAACCATTAAAACACAGAGTCCTTGTTCTTAAGAGCGGTGGGATCCTCACAGATCAGCCACTTATAACCCATCCTTACCTGTTTTTTCTTCATTGTTGATGAATTAATAGAAGTTTCAAGATGATCAGATGGTACATCTCTAAAATCATCCCAATTTTGTTTTCCTATGGTATGACATCAGTTTAAATCGGGAGTTAGTTGCCAAATATATGTTTTAGGAAATTAATTAAACAGGTAAATGAACCTAAATTCAGCTGCTCTAACATTTATTTACAGGTCTAAGATGCAAATATACTCAACAATGGTGCAGTGTTAGGGGAAAAGTGTTAGGGGAAAATATTTTTATGGGGGGAAATCTCTAGCCAATGACATTTGGTTTGGGTGGTCTACCAAGCACTTCAGGCCCTTTGATTTCCGAACCAACAAACTTTTCAGATCAAACAACAGTAAGAAGAAATGTACCATGGAGGGAACTCTCAGGGGCTCAACAACAGCAGTGAGAGCATTAAAGAGAACCTGTCACCCCCCCCGTGCCTGGGCAGAGCACGGCCAGGCCCCCGATGCAGACATATACTTACTGCTTCCACGAAGTCCCGGAGCCCGTCCCGCCGCAGAGATATCCCCGTCCGAAGCTGCAGGCGCTCATTAGAGATGAGTCTAACGCCCACAGAGAATGACAGCTCCAGTCATTCTCTATGGACGTCAAGACTCATCTCTGGGAAGTGCGGCTTCGGATAGGGATATCTCTGCGGCGGGACGGGCTCCGGGACTTTGTGGAAGCAGTAAGTATATGTGTCTGCACTGGGGGGTCGGCCAGGCTTTGCCCCGACACGGGGGGGGTGACAGATTCTCTTTAAAATCACTTTGTCACTACTCTGAAGGGTTAAATTAAAGTATTGAAATGATATACTTTATTGCTAGCTTTACACAGTGTAGTGCTCCATTTAACCTTAACAGTGTAAACCCGATGGCTGAAGGAACACTGTAGTCATAATGTACATCATGTACAAAACAAACATTTTAGTTAGACAGGGAATCATAAATCTGACAGAATGATACAAGACATAAAACAAAATGAAAAAATAGTGCAGATGTACCGAGAGCTGTAATGTGTCTTTGCTCCCCCTCTTATCCCTACTTGAATTAGTTAGATTCCAAATATATTTTCTGTTCTTACAAACTACATCCAGATGCAAGATTTGGAAATAGGGCTCAGCTTCCAGACCCCTGTCAATTATAAAAGAATATGAATGGGGGGGGGGGGGGGGGGGGTGCAAAGATGGCAGAAAGCCACTTTGTTACTTTGCACCATAGAACGACAGTATTTTTCTATGCTATGGGCACAGACGATATATAAATGGTACCATGTTGTCAGCTGAGACAGGACGCTCTGAAGCTGGAGCACGTGGACCCGGGGAGCAGCACATAACAAGAGAAGCCCTGCAGTCGGGACAGGTAAAGTATAAAGTTTAAAGAAGGGCTGCAAGGAGATCGGCGCTCGTTTATTATTATTGGGCCTTCATCGGCCCGTGTAAGAAATACATGTAAAGAATTCTGAACTTATATTGACTCACCTATAATGGATCCACTTACTACCTTTTTGTGTATTTTGTTTGGAACCAGCGGTGTGCCTTGCTTCAAAGAAAAGCGTCCCCCCTGGAGTCTGCAAAAGATAGCGCTCAATAGCAATACTTTACGCTCTTTAGAATTTTTT
>NW_027208858.1:0-22500 GCF_027789765.1 Dendropsophus ebraccatus
AGCGCTTACTCTTGTACAGGTTCTGTGATTTTCAGACATTTTTACTGTACGGATTCAGAGTAATGTGATGCTAAAATGTGTATGTGGGGCTATGTGTCGCACTATTTGAAGTCCAATAAAATCACGAAATCAAATTGTTATCCAATCTTGCTACCATATCCTAGAAGAGCGCTTACTCTCGTACAGGTTTTGTGATTTTCAGACATTTTACTGTAGGGATTTTGAGTAATGTGATGGTAAAGTGTCTATTTGGGGCTATATGGCGCACATTTCGAAGTCCAATAAAATCACAAAATCAAATTGTTATCCAATCACACTACCATATCCTAGAAGCGCGCTACTCTGTTACAGGTTCTGTTGATTTTTATACATTTTTACTGTGGGAATTTGGAGTAATGTTATGGTAAAGTGTCTATTTGGGGCTATATGTCACACATTTTGAAGTCCAAAAACTCACGAAAACAAATTGTTATCCAATCACTTTACCATATCCTAGAAGAGCGCTTACTCTCGTACAGGTTCTGTGATTTTCAGACATTTTACTGTAGGGATTTGGAGTAATGTGATGGTAAAGTGTCTATTTGGGGGCTATATGTCGCACATTTTGAAGTCCAATAAAATCACGAAATCAAATTGTTATCCAATCACACTACCATATCCTAGAAGAGCGCTTACTCTGTTACAGGTTCTGTGATTTTCAGACATTTTTACTGTACGGATTTGGAGTAATGTGATGGTAAAGTGTGTATTTGGGGCTATATGTCCAACTATTTGAAGTCCAATAAAATCACGAAATCAAATTGTTATCCAATCACAATACCATATTCTAGAATAGCGCTTACTCTTGTACAGGTTCTGTGATTTTCAGACATTTTTACTGTACGGATTCAGAGTAATGTGATGCTAAAATGTGTATTTGGGGCTATGTGTCGCACTATTTGAAGTCCAATAAAGTCACGAAATCAAATTGTTATCCAATCTTGCTACCATATCCTAGAAGAGCGCTTACTCTTGTACAGGTTTTGTGATTTTCAGACATTTTTACTGTAGGGATTTGGAGTAATGTGATGGTAAAGTGTGTATTTGGGGCTATATGTCCAACTATTTGAAGTCCAATAAAATCACGAAATCAAATTGTTATCCAATCACACTACCATATCCTAGAAGAGCGCTTACTCTGTTACAGGTTCTGTGATTTTCAGACATTTTTACTGTAGGGATTTGGAGTAATGTGATGGTAAAGTGTCTATTTGGGGTTATACAACTGATAATTTGAAGTCCAATAAAATTACGAAATCAAATAGTTCTCCATCTTGTTCTTGCATAGGGCCATGCAGCTGCCACTGACTGACAGCTACTTACCGCCCTAGCGGTCTTGTCTCTGCCACCTAATAAAGAGTGCTGAGGGGCCTGTGTGAGCTGCTGGCGCCTGCTGATGCCCGTCCCCCGTGCCGACTTTTATGCTTTTATAGAAGAAATGCTTAGAAAGCGCTTTTTTCTCTGCACTTTCTATTGCATCAAGGCTTCACTTCCTGAATAACAAGGTGAGGTCACTTCCTGGATAACAAGGTGATGTCCCTTCCTGGGTAACATGGTGATGTCACTTCCTGGATAACAGGGTGATGTCACGACCCGACTCCCAGAGCTGTGCGGGCTGTGGCTGCCGGAGAGGATATTGTCAGGGGGATGCTCAGTGTTCCTCCGTGCCCTGTATCCCTCAGTGTCCCCCTGCCATTCATCCTCTCCGGCAGCCACAGCTCGCACAGCTCTGGGAGTCGGGTCGTGACATCATCATGTTATCCAGGAAGTTACATAACCATGTTATCCAGGAAGTGACATCACCATATTATCCAGGAAGTGACATCACCATGTTACCCAGGAAGTGACATCACCATATTATCCAGGAAGTGACATTGCAGTGTCCCAGAACATGCAGACTACTACTCCTATTATGTCCCTTTCTCTTGCTGTGTCAATGCCTGTTCTGGTGGGTGTTTGCACTGCAGCTGCTGCTGGTTTTCCCCTGGTGTTCTCTGGTGATGTGCATTCTCATGTGTGTTCTCATGTATTCCTGTGTATTATTGCATTGTACAGTGGTATGCAAGGCTGTTGATCACGTGACCTGTAACCATGGTTCCTCCTATGGCCGACTAGCTCTGGCCAGGAGCAACCATGTGACCTCCCACTTCCTGCTGATAAGTCAGTTCAGCCCCTGTTTTCAAGCAAGGAGGTTGTGTTGTTCTGTCCTCTCCCTCAGAAGAGTGACTGAGTCTGCTGCTGTATTCAAGTCTTCGGCTGTATCTGCCTGCTCAAGTGACCGGATTCTTCTCTCTCATCTGGGTGTCATTCCGTTATCTCTCCTCATCGCTGCAAGGATTCACAGCAAGTATTATTCTCAAGCTAATCCACCCAGCAACACTATTTCTCTCATACTCCTACTCCCATCATCCGGCACGTATTCTCACAGCCTATGCAGCACCACTCCTGCTTTATTTGTCAAAGCCTGCTATATACCCGGTTGCATCCGGACAGAACTGTTGCTACTAGTTACCTCATCTATAATAAAACCGCTGTTACTGAACCCTGGCATTGGTGTCCACTAACTGGTGCCCTGACTAAGTGCAGCGAAGAATCGCATGCCCATCATCACCCGCAGATTCCACAGACCGGCCCCACAGCTGTGCTGCCCTCAGGCCTATACCGTGACAAGTATAACCCCTGCAGCTGCCCCGGTCATTGCCCGCTCATAACACCAGCACCGCGGAAGTGGCCCCCAGGGGCCAGGGCATCGCGACATCACCATGTTATCCAGGAAGTGACATCACCATGTTACCCAGGAAGTGACATCACCATGTTACCCAGGAAGTGACATCACCATATTATCCAGGAAGTGACATCACCATGTTACCCAGGAAGGGACATCACCTTGTTATCCAGGAAGTGACCTCACCTTGTTATTCAGGAAGTGACATCACCATGTTACCCAGGAAGGGACATCACCTTGTTATCCAGGAAGTGACCTCACCATGTTATCCAGGAAGTGAAGCCTTGATGCAGTAGTAAGTGCAGAGAAAAAAGTGCTTTCTAAGCATTTCCCGTAATAGGTGTATATTGGGGATTTGTATAACTTTTGGATGACAATACAATAACAATACAAAAATGTTTTTAGCCAGACTTCTTCTATAAAAGCATAGAAGTCGTCACGGGGGAGGGGCATCAGCAGGCGCCAGCAGCTCACACAGGCCCCTCAGCACTCTTTATTAGGTGGCAGAAACAAGGACCGCTAGGGCGGTAAGTAGCTGTCAGTCAGTGGCAGCTGCATGGCCCTATAATGCACTTGGGAAGACTTGCAGAATAGTAAGGGTGCTTTCACACACTGCGGATTTGATGCAGATTTTCTATAGCAGATTTGAAACTTCAGGTTGACTTTGGTTTGGCAACAGACAATCTGCTGTAGAAAATCTGCCTAAAATCTGCAGCATGTGAAAGCAGCTTTAGTCTAGTGGGGCTCCTTGATGGCTCGATGTCCAATCTTCAATGAGGTATTAGTAGATATCTTTTACCGTTGAAAACTAGAAGAAAAAAATAGGCAAGAAATATCGTAAGCTCGCAAGCCACATCAATGGTCCTCATTCTCCTGCGAGTCCCTAACCTAAACTTAAAAGGAACATAGACTTATTAAACTAGAATAGAAAAACAGTCCTGAAAAAGTCTCTTAATGGTTATCCTCCATCAGCCATGAAACTGGTCCCTCCTGGGATTGGAAGTCGTCTACCAAGAGCGTCCAACAACAAGAACTAGATGGAGAACGATTGGATTTCGTAATTTTATTGGACTTCAAATTATGAGGTGTATAGCCCCAAATAGACACTTTACCATCACATTACTCCAAATCCCTACAGTAAAAAGGTCTGAACATCACACAACCTGTAACAGAGTAAGCGCTCTTCTAGGATATGGTAACGAGATTGGATATTAATTTGATTTCGTGATTTTATTGGACTTCAAATAGTGGGGCATATAGCCCCAAATACACACTTTACCATCACATTACTCCAAATCCCTACAGTAAAAATGTCTGAAAATCACAGAAACTGTACGAGAGTAAGCGCTCTTCTAGGATATGGTAGTGTGATTGGATAACAATTTGATTTCGTGATTTTATTGGACTTCAAAATGTGCGACATATAACCCCAAATAGAAACTTTACCATCACATTACTCCGAATCCGTACAGTAAAAATGTCTGAAAATCAAAGAACCTGTACGAAAGTAAGCGCTCTTCTAGGATATGGTAGCGAGATTGGATAACAATTTGATTTCGTGATTTTATTGGACTTCAAATAGTGCTACATATAGCCCCAAATAGACACTTTACCATCACATTACTCCGAATCCGTACAGTAAAAATGTCTGAAAATCACAGAACCTGTACGAGGGTAAGCGCTCTTCTAGGATATGGTAAAGTGATTGGATAACAATTTGATTTCGTGATTTTATTGGACTTCAAATAGTGGGACATATAGCCCCAAATAGACACTTTTACCATCACATTACTCCGATTCCCTACTAGTAATAATGGTTCCTCTATGTCTAAGACAAATAAGAGAAATAAATTAAAATGAGCCTGGTTTTCAGGTGTTAAAAATTACATATAGTTAGAAAAAAATAAAATATTCCTGGAGCTGAAGGGGTTAACAGTATATGAATTAAACTGTGGTGGATGTGTAGGGGTTAAAAGTGGATGAATTGAAGTGTTGTGGATCTAAAGGGGTTAACAGTGGATGAATTAGATTGTAGTGGATGTGAAGAGGTTAACAGTGGGGTAATTGAACAGTTGTGGATCTGAAGGGGTTAACAGTGGGTGAATAAACCTGAAGGGGTTAAGAGTTGACATTCTTTAGTTAGTCTCACATGTAGGTGTCACCCTATGATCTTCCGGGCACATTCTGAAGCCTGGAACTAACTAGTCCTGGCTATTACCGTAACACATGCTATATAGAAGCACTGTAATTCCTAGTGCTGATAGTGGGACTGCAGTCCTGACCCTGGGGAGGCCCACTAGGCTGCCTCATGCTGCAGTCTGGGGTTCAGCTTCCTCCACATGATGTGTTTCCTGCTCTCCTCTGCTGTCGGGAGGAGGGGGTAGACAGGGCCGCCATCAGGGGGAATCAGGGGGGCCCGGCCATTCAGCCTCCCTGCATAGAGACTGCAGTCACGCTATCAGCACTTCACTGAAATGGAGTCACACTATCAGCACTAGGAATTGCAGTGCTCCTATATACCATGTTTTACAGTAATAGCCAGGACTAGTTAGTTCCAGGCTCCAGAATGTGCCAGGAAGATCATAGGGTGACACCTACATGTGAGACTAACTAAAGAATGTCAACTGTTAACCCCTTCAGGTCCATTCACCCACTGTTAACCCCTTCACATCCACAACTGTTCAATTACCCCACTGTTAACCTCTTCACATCCACTACAATCTAATTCATCCACTGTTAACCCCTTTAGATCCACAACACTTCAATTCATCCACTTTTAACCCCTACACATCCACCACAGTTTAATTCATATACTGTTAACCCCTTCAGCTCCAGGAATATTTTATTTTTTTCTAACTATATGTAATTTTTAACACCTGAAAACCAGGCTCATTTTAATTTATTTCTCTTATTTGTCTTAGACATAGAGGAACCATTATTACTGTAGGGATTTGGATTAATGTGATGGTAAAATGTCTATTTGGGGCTATATGTCGCACTATTTGAAGTCCAATAAAATCACGAAATCAAATTGTTATCCAATTTCGCTACCATATCCTAGAAGAGCGCTTACTCTCATACAGATTCTGTGATTTTCAGACATTTTTACTGTACGGATTCGGAGTAATGTGATGGTAAAGTGTCTATTTGGGGTTATATGTCGCACATTTTAAAGTTAAAAAAAATCACGAAATCAAATTGTTATCCAATCTCGCTACCATATTCTAGAAGAGCGCTTACTCTCGTACAGGTACTGTGATTTTCAGACATTTTTACTGTACGGATTCGGAGTAATAAGATGGTAAAGTGTCTATTTGGGGCTATATGTCCCACTATTTGAAGTCCAATAAAATCACAAAATCAAATTGTTATCCAAACTCGTTACCATATCCTAGAAGAGCGCTTACTCTCGTACAGGTTCTGTGATTTTCAGACATTTTTACTGTACGGATTTGGATTAATGTGATGGTAAAATGCCTATTTGGGGCTATATGCCCCACTATTTGAAGTCCAATAAAATCACGAAATCAAATTGTTATCCAATTTCGCTACCATATCCTAGAAGAGCGCTTACTCTCGTACAGGTACTGTGATTTTCAGACATTTTTACTGTACGGATTCGGAGTAATAAGATGGTAAAGTGTCTATTTGGGGCTATATGCCCCACTATTTGAAGTCCAATAAAATCACAAAATCAAATTGTTTTCCAAACTCGTTACCATATCCAAGAAGAGCGCTTACTCTCATACAGGTTCTGTGATTTTCAGACATTTTTACTGTAGGGATTCGGAGTAATGTGATGGTAAAGTGTCTATTTGGGGCTATATGTCGCACATTTTGAAGTCCAATAAAATCACGAAATCAAATTGTTATCCAATTTCGCTACCATATGCTAGAAGAGCGCTTACTCTCGTACAGATTCTGTGATTTTCAGACATTTTTACTGTACGAATTCAGAGTAATGTGATGGTAAAGTGTCTATTTGGGGCTATATGTCCCACTCTTTGAAGTCCAATAAAATCACGAAATCAAATTGTTATCCAATCTCACTACCATATCCTAGAAGAGCGCTTACTCTGTTACAGGTTCTGTGATTTTCAGACATTTTTACTGTACGGATTCGGAGTAATGTGATGGTAAAGTGTCTATTTGGGGTTATATGTCGCACATTTTAAAGTAAAAAAAAATCACGAAATCAAATTGTTATCCAATCTCGCTACCATATCCTAGAAGAGCGCTTACTCTCGTACAGTTTCTGTGATGTTCAGACATTTTTACTGTACGGATTCGGAGTAATAAGATGGTAAAGTGTCTATTTGGGGCTATATGTCCCACTATTGAAGTCCAATAAAATCACAAATCAAATTGTTATCCAATCTCACTACCATATCCTAGAAGAGCGCTTACTCTGTTACAGGTTCTGTGATTTTCAGACATTTTTACTGTACGGATTCGGAGTAATGTGATGGTAAAGTGTCTATTTGGGGTTATATGTCGCACATTTTAAAGTTAAAAAAAATCACGAAATCAAATTGTTATCCAATCTCGCTACCATATTCTAGAAGAGCGCTTACTCTCGTACAGGTTCTGTGATTTTCAGACATTTTTACTGTACGGATTCGGAGTAATAAGATGGTAAAGTGTCTATTTGGGGCTATATGCCCCACTATTTGAAGCCCAATAAAATCACAAAATCAAATTGTTTTCCAAACTCGTTACCATATCCTAGAAGAGCGCTTACTCTCATACAGGTTCTGTGATTTTCAGACATTTTTACTGTAGGGATTCGGAGTAATGTGATGGTAAAGTGTCTATTTGGGGTTATATGTCGCACATTTTGAAGTCCAATAAAATCACAAAATCAAATTGTTATCCAATCTCGCTACCATATCCTAGAAGAGCGCTTACTCTCATACAGGTTCTGTGATTTTCAGACATTTTTACTGTAGGGATTCGGAGTAATGTGATGGTAAAGTGTCTATTTGGGGCTATATGTCGCACATTTTGAAGTCCAATAAAATCACGAAATCAAATTGTTATCCAATTTCGCTACCATATGCTAGAAGAGCGCTTACTCTCGTACAGATTCTGTGATTTTCAGACATTTTTACTGTACGAATTCAGAGTAATGTGATGGTAAAGTGTCTATTTGGGGCTATATGTCCCACTATTTGAAGTCCAATAAAATCACGAAATCAAATTGTTATCCAATCTCACTACCATATCCTAGAAGAGCGCTTACTCTGTTACAGGTTCTGTGATTTTCAGACATTTTTACTGTACGGATTCGGAGTAATGTGATGGTAAAGTGTCTATTTGGGGTTATATGTCGCACATTTTAAAGTAAAAAAAAATCACGAAATCAAATTGTTATCCAATCTCGCTACCATATTCTAGAAGAGCGCTTACTCTCGTACAGGTTCTGTGATTTTCAGACATTTTTACTGTACGGATTCGGAGTAATGTGATGGTAAAGTGTCTATTTGGGGCTATATGCCCCACTATTTGAAGTCCAATAAAATCACGAAATCAAATTGTTATCCAATTTCGGTACCATATCCTAGAAGAGCGCTTACTCTCGTACAGTTTCTGTGATGTTCAGACATTTTTACTGTACGGATTCGGAGTAATAAGATGGTAAAGTGTCTATTTGGGGCTATATGTCCCACTATTTGAAGTCCAATAAAATCACAAAATCAAATTGTTATCCAATTTCGCTACCATATGCTAGAAGAGCGCTTACTCTCGTACAGATTCTGTGATTTTCAGACATTTTTACTGTACGAATTCAGAGTAATGTGATGGTAAAGTGTCTATTTGGGGCTATATGTCCCACTATTTGAAGTCCAATAAAATCACGAAATCAAATTGTTATCCAATCTCACTACCATATTCTAGAAGAGCGCTTACTCTCGTACAGGTTCTGTGATTTTCAGACATTTTTACTGTACGGATTCGGAGTAATGTGATGGTAAAGTGTCTATTTGGGGCTATATGCCCCACTATTTGAAGTCCAATAAAATCACGAAATCAAATTGTTAACCAATCACTTTACCATATCCTAGAAGAGCGCTTACTCTCGTACAGTTTCTGTGATTTTCATACATTTTTACTGTAGGGATTTGGAGTAATGTGATAGTAAAGTGTCTATTTGGGGCTATACACCTGATAATTTGAAGTCCAATAAAATCACGAAATCCAATAGTTCTCCATCTTGTTCTTGTTGTTGGACGCTTTTGGTAGACTACTTCCAATCCCAGGAGGGACCAGCTTCATGGCTGATGGAGGATAACCATTAAGAGACTTTTTTTCAGGACTGTTCTTCTATTCTAGTTTAATAAGTCTATGTTCCTTTTAAGTTTAGGTTAGGGACTCGCAGGAGAATGAGGACCCTTGATGTGGCTTGCGAGCTTACGATATTTCTTGCCTATTTTTTTCTTCTAGTTTTCAACGGTAAAAGATATCTACTAATACCTCATTGAAGATTGGACATCGAGCCATCAAGGAGCCCCACTAGACTAAAGCTGCTTTCACATGCAGCAGATTTTAGGCAGATTTTCTACAGCAGATTGTCTGTTGCCAAACCAAAGTCAACCTGAAGTTTCAAATCTTCTGTAGAAAATCTGCATCAAATCCGCAGTGTGTGAAAGCACCCTTACTATTCTGCAAGTCTTCCCAAGTGCATTATAGGGCCATGCAGCTGCCACTGACTGACAGCTACTTACCGCCCTAGCGGTCTTGTTTCTGCTACCTAATAAAGAGCGCTGAGGGGCCTGTGTGAGCTGCTGGCGCCTGCTGATGCCCCTCTCCTGTGCCAACTTCTATGCTTTTATAGAAGAAGTCTGGCTAAAACATTTTTGTATTGTTATTGTATTGTCATCCAAAAGTTATACAAATCCCCAATATACACCTATTACGGGAAATGCTTAGGAAGCGCTTTTTTCTCTGCACTTACTTCTGCATCAATGCTTCACTTCCTGAATAACATGATGATGTCACTTCCGTGATAACATGGTGATGTCACTTCCTGGATAACATGGTGATGTCACTTCCTGGATAACATGGTTATGTCACGACCCGACTCCCAGAGCTGTGTGGGCTGTGGCTGCCGGAGAGGATGATGGCAGGGGGACACTGAGGGATACAGGGCACTGGAGGAACACTGAGCATCCCCCTGCCATCATCCTCTCCGGCAGCCACAGCCCCCACAGCTCTGGGAGTCGGGTCGTGACATCACCCTGTTATCCAGGAAGTGACATAACCATGTTATCCAGGAAGTGACATCACCATATTATCCAGGAAGTGACATCACCATGTTACCCAGGAAGGGACATCACCATGTTATCCAGGAAGTGAAGCATTGATGCAGTAGTAAGTACAGAGAAAAAAGCGCTTCCTAAGCATTTCCCGTAATAGGTGTATATTGGGGATTTGTATAACTTTTGGGTAACAATACAATAACAATACAAAAATGTTTTAGCCAGACTTCTTCTATAAAAGCATAGAAGTTGGCACAGGGGAGGGGCATCAGCAGGCGCCAGCAGCTCACACACGCCCCTCAGCACTCTTTATTAGGTGGCAGAAACAAGACCGCTAGGGCGGTAAGTAGCTGTCAGTCAGTGGCAGCTGCATGGCCCTATAATGCACTTGGCAAGACTTGCAGAATAGTAAGGGTGCTTTCACACACTGCGGATTTGATGCAGATTTTCTACAGCAGATTTGAAACTTCAGGTTGACTTTGGTTTGGCAACAGACAATCTGCTGTAGAAAATCTGCCTAAAATCTGCTGCATGTGAAAGCAGCTTTAGTCTAGTGGGGCTCCTTGATGGCTCGATGTCCAATCTTCAATGAGGTATTAGTAGATATCTTTTACCGTTGAAAACTAGAAGAAAAAAAATAGGCAAGAAATATCGTAAGCTCACAAGCCACATCAAGGGTCCTCATTCTCTTGCGAGTCCCTAACCTAAACTTAAAAGGAACATAGACTTATTAAACTAGAATAGAAGAACAGTCCTGAAAAAAGTCTCTTAATGGTTATCTTCCATCAGCCATGAAGCTGGTCCCTCCTGGGATTGGAAGTAGTCTACCAAGAGCGTCCAACAACAAGAACAAGATGGAGAACTATTGGATTTCGTAATTTTATTGGACTTCAAATTATCAGGTGTATAGCCCCAAATAGACACTTTACCATCACATTACTCCAAATCCCTACAGTAAAAATGTATGAAAATCACAGAAACTGTACGAGAGTAAGCGCTCTTCTAGGATATGGTAAAGTGATTGGTTAACAATTTGATTTCGTGATTTTATTGGACTTCAAAGTGTGCGACATATAGCCCTAAATAGACATTTTACCATCACATTACTCCAAATCCCTACAGTAAAAATGTCTGAAAATCACAGTACCTGTATGAGAGTAAGCGCTCTTCTAGGATATGGTAGCGAGATTGGATAACAATTTGATTTCGTGATTTTATTAGACTTCAAATAGTGGGGCATATAGCCCCAAATAGACACTTTACCATCACATTACTCCGAATCCGTACAGTAAAAATGTCTGAAAATCACAGAACCTGTACGAGAGTAAGCGCTCTTCTAGCATATGGTAGCGAAATTGGATAACAATTTGATTTTGTGATTTTATTGGACTTCAAAATGTGCGACATATAGCCCCAAATAGACACTTTACCATCACATTACTCCGAATCCGTACAGTAAAAAAGTCTGAAAATCACAGAACCTGTATGAGAGTAAGCGCTCTTCTAGGATATGGTAACGAGTTTGGAAAACAATTTGATTTTGTGATTTTATTGGACTTCAAATAGTTGGACATATAGCCCCAAATAGACACTTTACCATCTTATTACTCCGAATCCGTACAGTAAAAATGTCTGAAAATCACAGAAACTGTACGAGAGTAAGCGCTCTTCTAGGATATGGTAGCGAAATTGGATAACAATTTGATTTCGTGATTTTATTGGACTTCAAATAGTGGGGCATATAGCCCCAAATAGACACTTTACCATCACATTACTCCGAATCCGTACAGTAAAAATGTCTGAAAATCACAGAACCTGTACGAGAGTAAGCGCTCTTCTAGAATATGGTAGCGAGATTGGATAACAATTTGATTTCGTGATTTTTTTTTACTTTAAAATGTGCGACATATAACCCCAAATAGACACTTTACCATCACATTACTCCGAATCCGTACAGTAAAAATGTCTGAAAATCACAGAACCTGTAACAGAGTAAGCGCTCTTCTAGGATATGGTAGTGAGATTGGATAACAATTTGATTTTGTGATTTTATTGGACTTCAAATAGTGGGACATATAGCCCCAAATAGACACTTTACCATCACATTACTCCGAATCCGTACAGTAAAAATGTCTGAAAATCACAGAATCTGTACGAGAGTAAGCGCTCTTCTAGGATATGGTACCAAAATTGGATAACAATTTGATTTCGTGATTTTATTGGACTTCAAATAGTGGGGCATATAGCCCCAAATAGACACTTTACCATCACATTACTCCGAATCCGTACAGTAAAAATGTCTGAAAATCACAGAACCTGTACGAGAGTAAGCGCTCTTCTAGAATATGGTAGCGAGATTGGATAACAATTTGATTTCGTGATTTTTTTTTACTTTAAAATGTGCGACATATAACCCCAAATAGACACTTTACCATCACATTACTCCGAATCCGTACAGTAAAAATGTCTGAAAATCACAGAACCTGTAACAGAGTAAGCGCTCTTCTAGGATATGGTAGTGAGATTGGATAACAATTTGATTTCGTGATTTTATTGGACTTCAAATAGTGGGACATATAGCCCCAAATAGACACTTTACCATCACATTACTCTGAATTCGTACAGTAAAAATGTCTGTAAATCACAGAATCTGTACGAGAGTAAGCGCTCTTCTAGCATATGGTAGCGAAATTGGATAACAATTTGATTTCGTGATTTTATTGGACTTCAAAATGTGCGACATATAACCCCAAATAGACACTTTACCATCACATTACTCCGAATCCGTACAGTAAAAATGTCTGAAAATCACAGAACCTGTATGAGAGTAAGCGCTCTTCTAGGATATGGTAGCGAGATTGGATAACAATTTGATTTTGTGATTTTATTGGACTTCAAATAGTGGGACATATAGCCCCAAATAGACACTTTACCATCACATTACTCCGAATCCGTACAGTAAAAATGTCTGAAAATCACAGAATCTGTACGAGAGTAAGCGCTCTTCTAGGATATGGTACCAAAATTGGATAACAATTTGATTTCGTGATTTTATTGGACTTCAAATAGTGGGGCATATAGCCCCAAATAGACACTTTACCATCACATTACTCCGAATCCGTACAGTAAAAATGTCTGAAAATCACAGAACCTGTACGAGAGTAAGCGCTCTTCTAGAATATGGTAGCGCGATTGGATAACAATTTGATTTCGTGATTTTTTTTTACTTTAAAATGTGCGACATATAACCCCAAATAGACACTTTACCATCACATTACTCCGAATCCGTACAGTAAAAATGTCTGAAAATCACAGAACCTGTAACAGAGTAAGCGCTCTTCTAGGATATGGTAGTGAGATTGGATAACAATTTGATTTCGTGATTTTATTGGACTTCAAATAGTGGGACATATAGCCCCAAATAGACACTTTACCATCACATTACTCTGAATTCGTACAGTAAAAATGTCTGTAAATCACAGAATCTGTACGAGAGTAAGCGCTCTTCTAGCATATGGTAGCGAAATTGGATAACAATTTGATTTCGTGATTTTATTGGACTTCAAAATGTGCGACATATAACCCCAAATAGACACTTTACCATCACATTACTCCGAATCCCTACAGTAAAAATGTCTGAAAATCACAGAACCTGTACGAGAGTAAGCGCTCTTCTAGGATATGGTAACGAGTTTGGAAAACAATTTGATTTTGTGATTTTATTGGACTTCAAATAGTGGGACATATAGCCCCAAATAGACACTTTACCATCTTATTACTCCGAATCCGTACAGTAAAAATGTCTGAAAATCACAGAACCTGTACGAGAGTAAGCGCTCTTCTAGGATATGGTAGCGAAATTGGATAACAATTTGATTTCGTGATTTTATTGGACTTCAAATAGTGGGGCATATAGCCCCAAATAGGCATTTTACCATCACATTAATCCAAATCCGTACAGTAAAAATGTCTGAAAATCACAGAACCTGCATGAGAGTAAGCGCTCTTCTAGGATATGGTAACGAGTTTAGAAAACAATTTGATTTAGTGATTTTATTGGACTTCAAATAGTGGGACATATAGCCCCAAATAGACACTTTACCATCTTATTACTCCGAATCCGTACAGTAAAAATGTCTGAAAATCACAGAACCTGTACGAGAGTAAGCGCTCTTCTAGAATATGGTAGTGTGATTGGATAACAATTTGATTTCGTGATTTTTTTTTACTTTAAAATGTGCGACATATAACCTTAAATAGACACTTTACCATCACATTACTCCGAATCCGTACAGTAAAAATGTCTGAAAATCACAGAACCTGTAACAGAGTAAGCGCTCTTCTAGGATATGGTAGTGAGATTGGATAACAATTTGATTTCGTGATTTTATTGGACTTCAAATAGTGGGACATATAGCCCCAAATAGACACTTTACCATCTTATTACTCCGAATCCGTACAGTAAAAATGTCTGAAAATCACAGAACCTGTAACAGAGTAAGCGCTCTTCTAGGATATGGTAGTGAGATTGGATAACAATTTGATTTCGTGATTTTATTGGACTTCAAATAGTGGGGCATATAGCCCCAAATAGACACTTTACCATCACATTACTCCGAATCCGTACAGTAAAAATGTCTGAAAATCACAGAACCTGTACGAGAGTAAGCGCTCTTCTAGAATATGGTAGCGAAATTGGATAACAATTTGATTTCGTGATTTTATTGGACTTCAAAATGTGCGACATATAACCCCAAATAGACACTTTACCATCACATTACTCCGAATCCCTACAGTAAAAATGTCTGAAAATCACAGAACCTGTATGAGAGTAAGCGCTCTTCTAGGATATGGTAGCGAAATTGGATAACAATTTGATTTCGTGATTTTATTGGACTTCAAATAGTGGGGCATATAGCCCCAAATAGGCATTTTACCATCACATTAATCCAAATCCGTACAGTAAAAATGTCTGAAAATCACAGAACCTGTATGAGAGTAAGCGCTCTTCTAGGATATGGTAACGAGTTTGGAAAACAATTTGATTTAGTGATTTTATTGGACTTCAAATAGTGGGACATATAGCCCCAAATAGACACTTTACCATCTTATTACTCCGAATCCGTACAGTAAAAATGTCTGAAAATCACAGTACCTGTACGAGAGTAAGCGCTCTTCTAGAATATGGTAGCGAGATTGGATAACAATTTGATTTCGTGATTTTTTTTTACTTTAAAATTTGCGACATATAACCCCAAATAGACACTTTACCATCACATTACTCCGAATCCTTACAGTAAAAATGTCTGAAAATCACAGTACCTGTACGAGAGTAAGCGCTCTTCTAGAATATGGTAGCGAGATTGGATAACAATTTGATTTCGTGATTTTTTTTTACTTTAAAATTTGCGACATATAACCCCAAATAGACACTTTACCATCACATTACTCCGAATCCTTACAGTAAAAATGTCTGAAAATCACAGAACCTGTACGAGAGTAAGCGCTCTTCTAGAATATGGTAGCGAGATTGGATAACAATTTGATTTCGTGATTTTTTTTTACTTTAAAATTTGCGACATATAACCCCAAATAGACACTTTACCATCACATTACTCCGAATCCTTACAGTAAAAATGTCTGAAAATCACAGAACCTGTACGAGAGTAAGCGCTCTTCTAGAATATGGTAGTGTGATTGGATAACAATTTGATTTCGTGATTTTTTTTTACTTTAAAATGTGCGACATATAGCCCCAAATAGACATTTTACCATCACATTAATCCAAATCCCTACAGTAATAATGGTTCCTCTATGTCTAAGACAAATAAGAGAAATAAATTAAAATGAGCCTGGTTTTCAGGTGTTAAAAATTACATATAGTTAGAAAAAAATAAAATATTCCTGGAGCTGAAGGGGTTAACAGTATATGAATCAAACTGTGGTGGATGTGTAGGTGTTAAAAGTGGATGAATTGAAGTGTTGTGGATCTAAAGGGGTTAGCAGTGGATGAATTAGATTGTAGTGGATGTGAAGAGGTTAACAGTGGGGTAATTGAACAGTTGTGGATGTGAAGGGGTTAACAGTGGGTGAATGGACCTGAAGGGGTTAACAGTTGACATTCTTTAGTTAGTCTCACATGTAGGTGTCACCCTATGATCTTCCTGGCACATTCTGGAGCCTGGAACTAACTAGTCCTGGCTATTACCGTAACACATGGTATATAGGAGCACTGCAATTCCTAGTGCTGATAGTGTGACTCCATTTCAGTGAAGTGCTGATAGCGTGACTGCAGTGCATAGAGACTCCTGCCAGCTGTACCGCACACTGCAGCTCCCTGTCAGCCTGCTCACTGTCTCTATACAGTAATCGTACTATAAAGAGACAGGAAAGAAGGGTGACAGGGAGGTGTAGACACAAGCAGGGCCCCCTCCTCACTCCCCCGGCCCCTCCCCCACACACTCACTACTTTCTCTGCTAGCTTCCTGCTCTCTATGATGCCGGGACAGAAGAGGGGGAGGGGCCCGGAGCGGCTGTGAGACCTGCACCACATGGACCCCTGTAGCTTCCCTGCTGAGTAAGTATATTGGGTGTGTGTGTGTGTGTGTGTGTGTGTGTGTGTATATGTATGTCAGTAGTATGGATCATGGATATGTATTGTGCATAAATCTGTGTAAAGTGTGACTGTAGTGTATACAGCATGTGTTGGGTGTGTATGATGGATGGATGATATACATGTGTATGTGTGTGTATGATGGATGTATGGATGGATGATATACGTGTGTATGTGTGTATGATGGATGGATGATATACATGTGTATGTGTGTTGTGTGTGGATGATGTGTATGTGTGTGGATGATGGAAAGATGATATACATGTGTATGTGTGTTGTGTGTGGATGATGGATGGATGATATACATGTGTCTTGTGTGTGGATGATGGATGGATGATATACGTGTGTATGTGTGTGTATGATGGATGGATGATATACATGTGTATGTGTGTGTATGATGGATGTATGATATACGTGTGTATGATGGATGGATGATATACATGTGCATGTGTGTGTATGATGGATGTATGATATACATGTGCATGTGTGTGTATGATGGATGGATGATATACATGTGTATGTGTGTTGTGTATGTATGATGGATGGATGATATACATGTGTATGTGTGTTGTGTGTGGATGATGGATGGATGATATACATGTGCATGTGTGTGTATGATGGATGGATGATATACATGTGTATGTGTGTGGACGATGGATGGATGATATACATGTGTATGTGTGTTGTCTATGTATGATGGATGGATGATATACATGTGTATGTGTGTTGTGTGTGGATGATGGATGATATACATGTGTATGTGTGTGTATGATGGATGGATGGTATACATGTGTATGTGTTTTGTGTGTGGATGATGGATGGATGATATACATGTGTATGTGTGTGTGTATGATATACATGTGCATGTGTGTGTATGATGGATGGATGATATACATGTGTATGTGTGTGTATGATGGATGGATGATATACATGTGTATGTGTGTTGTGTGTGGATGATGGATGGATGATATACATGTGTGTTGTGTGTGTATGATGGATGAATGATATACATGTGTATGTGTGTTGTGTGTGGATGATGGATGGATGATATACATGTGTATGTGTGTTGTGTGTGGATGGATGATATACATGTGTGTTGTGTGTGGGTGATGGATGGATGATATACATGTGTATGATGGATGTATGATATACATGTGTATGTGTGTGTGTATGATATACATGTGCATGTGTGTGTATGATGGATGGATGATATACATGTGTATGTGTGTGTATGATGGATCTATGATATTCATGTGTATGTGTGTGTGTATGATGGATATATGATATACATGTGTATGATGGATCTATGATATACATGTGTATGTGTGTGTGTATGATATACATGTGCATGTGTGTGTATGGTGGATGGATGATATACATGTGTATGTGTGTTGTGTGTGGATGATGGATGGATGATATACATGTATATCATCCATCCATCATCCACACACATACACATGTATATCATCCATCCATCATCCACACACAACACACCTACACATGTATATCATCCATCCATCATACACACACAACACACCTACACATGTATATCATCCATCCATCATACACACACATACACATGTATATCATCCATCCATCATACACACACAACACACATGTATATCATCCATCCATCATACACACACAACACACATACACATGTATATCATCCATCCATCATATACACACATACACATGTATATCATCCATCCATCATACACACACATACACATGTATATCATCCATCCACCATACACACACATGCACATGTATATCATACATCCATCATACACACACATACACATGTATATCATACATCCATTATACACACACATACACATGTATATCATCCATCCATCATCCACACACAACACACATACACATGTATATCATACATCCATCATACATCCATCATACACATGTATATCATACATCCATCATCCACACACATACACATGTGTATGATGGATGGATGATATACATGTGTATGTGTGTTGTGTGTGGATGATGGATGGATGATATACATGTGTGTTGTGTGTGGATGATGGATGGATGATATACATGTGTATGTGTGTTGTGTGTGTATGATGGATGGATGATATACATGTGTATGTGTGTTGTGTGTGCATGAGGGATGGATGATATACATGTGTATGTGTGTGTATGATGGATGGATGATATACATGTGTATGTGTGTGTATGATGGATGGATGATATACATGTGTATGTGTGTGTATGATGGATGGATGATATACATGTGTATGTGTGTGTATGATGGATGGATGATATACATGTGTATGTGTGTTGTGTGTGGATGATGGATGGATGATATACATGTGTATCAGATACCGGCACGAGGTACATGGGGCAGTATGGCTTGATCAATTCATACACAAAATTCTGATGTGTTTTTTATTTAGCCTAGCGGCACTAGTATCAGCCATAGGTGTGAGGTGCAGCACTCTGTTTCTTCCCTGAACCGCATACATGTGTATGTGTGTTGTGTGTGGATGATGGATGGATGATATACATGTGTGTTGTGTGTGGATGATGGATGGATGATATACATGTGTATGTGTGTTGTTTGTGGATGATGGATGGATGATATACACGTGTATGTGTGTTGTTTGTGGATGATGGATGGATGATATACATGTGTATGTGTGTGTATGATGGATGTATGATATACATGTGCATGTGTGTGTATGATGGATGGATGATGTGCATGTGTGTGTATGATGGATGGATGATATACATGTGCATGTGTGTGTATGATGGATGGATGATATACATGTGTATGTGTGTTGTGTGTGGATGATGGATGGATGATATACATGTGTCTTGTGTGTGGATGATGGATGGATGATATACATGTGTATGTGTGTTGTGTGTGGATGATGGATGGATGATATACATGTGTCTTGTGTGTGGATGATGGATGGATGATATACATGTGTATGTGTGTGTATGATGGATGATATACATGTGTATGTGTGTGTATGATGGATGGATGATATACATGTGTATACACAAGCACACAGCAAAGAATGTACATCCAAGCAAACTCAGCAAAACCATGTATAGCTTTATTATCCATACAGAAAACTCACTATAAGTCTGATACTTGGTTCCATAACAAACAAAAGACCAATGACCAATTTCCGCATCCAGGATCCTTTTACAGTGTGCATGCGGCTATCACAACTGACAGCGGCATCTAACCGCTCCTGAGCAGCTTCATATGCAGCAAGGGTCTGCCGTATATGAAGCACCCACCACTGCTGATGACTGTGGCCCACGATCATCTAACCATTGCAGTCCCGTCCCCTATCATCTCCCTCTTGGATCTGCCGCTGCAGCCAGCGATCACTCGCACCCCAGGTCCACTCCCATCCTGCCCTGGAACCGTCACAGTAGCCAGCTGTCCCTCACACCCCCAGCCCCCCCCCCCCCAACCTCTCCCCCCCCCCCCCCAAAACAACTCAACAACTACCAGCACAACAACTCCCAGCATATACTGGAGGTATGCTGGGAGTTGTAGTGCACAAAGAGGTATGCCAGGAGTTGTGTTGGGTGGCTGCTGCTGCACAACTGCCCCTCCCAGCATACCTCTTTGTGCACTATAACTCCCAGCATGCCTTCTTGTGCACTATAACTCCCATCATACCTTCACATGCACTAAAACTCCCAGCATACCTTATTGTGCACTACAACTCTCAGCATACCTTCATGTGCACTACAACTGTTGTGGTGCACAAGGAGTTATGCTAGAAGTTGTAGTGCACAAGAAGGTATGCTGGGAGCTGTAGTGCACAAGGAGGTATGCTGGGAGTTGCAGTTGTGCAGCAGCAGCCTCCCCATACAACAATAACTCCCAGCATATCCTCTTGTGCACTACAACTCCTAGCATACCTTTCTGTTCACTACAACTCCCAGCATAGCTCCTTGTGCACAAGGAGGTATGCTTAGAGTTTTTGTGCACAAGGAGCTATGCTGGGAGTAGTTGTGCACAAGGAGCTATGCTGGGAGTAGTTGTGCACAAGGAGCTATGCTGGGAGTAGTTGTGCACAAGGAGCTATGCTGGGAGTAGTTGTGCACAAGGAGCTATGCTGGGAGTAGTTGTGCACAAGGAGGTATGCTGGGAGTAGTTGTGCACAAGGAGGTATGCTTTATTAAGTATCGAATTGGTATCAAGTAAGGATGTTCCGAACCTGCCGAGGTTTGGGATTGTACGAACCTGAACTCTCGGCAATGATTCCCGCTGTCTGGCTGCTCCGTGGAGAGGGTGGATACAGCCTATGGCTATGGCTGTATCCCAGTTTTCCAGGGGGTCCTCCGGCTGTATCCACCCTCTACACTCAGCGGGCAGACAGCGGGAATCATTGCCGAGAGTTCAGGTTCGGACCATCCCTAGTATCAAGCATTGAAATAAAAAAAGAGGGTGTCGGTATGAAACGCAAAATTCTGGTGATATTCCTACCTGCTACATATAATTGTGCCATGAATGGTTTATTCCCTATATTTTATGTTCTCCTACGCACCATATTCTGGTCTGATGTATCATTATTATTGCCATTGGACATGCTCTGAGTCTGATACATGCATATACAGTTTAAAGAGAACCATCTTTTTTGGGGGCATTGACCAATTCCCCGATATTTTGGGAATATACAGATGACACGTTTAGAAGCATTGGGGGAGATTGATCAAACATGGTGTAAAGTGAGACTGGCTCAGTCGCCCCCGGCAACCAATCAGATTCCACCTTTCATTTTCCAAAGAGTCTGTGAGGAATGAAAGGTGGAATCTGATTGGTTGCCGGGGGCGACTGAGCCAGTGTCACTTTACACCATGTCTGATAAATCTCCCCCATGGTGCTTGTCACTGACCGCACACAGGTTTGTAGAATCATTGTAAATTATTATTGCGGTACTGTGTAAATAATGGAGCCAATTTAGTTTATGACTTAGTGAGACGATACGTGTGGAGTCTCATCCACTCATGGCAATGTAACTCCATTTACTTGTCCTGCAGATGCATGAGTCACATGGTAACTGGCAGTCTCTGATATTTGGTCAGTGTAGGGACCTCTATCATTGTTTGTGACAGTGTCAGGTGGGTCTGTGGTACTGTGCCCACCCTGCTCTTCAACTATGGCGCTGTCATTATGCTGCTGCTTCCGAAAACGATTGACAGCCGGCTCATCTTTGGCTATATTAAAATCCTGCCCAGCCAGCTGCCAATCATTCTTGGAGGGTGGTCTGGAGGCAGAGCAGTGGTCCAAGAGCTGGGCGGGTGTGAACAGTGTCATAGATCCGCCTCATTCCTAGTCACCTAGAAAATGCAATGCAGGGAACTGGAAACTGGCAGCTCTAATATGTGCATATCTGTACTTATATAATAGGGCTTGTGCATGGAAATTGGCTGGTGTGAGACATATCCGAAAAAAAACAATCTTCCAGTGGCATCTGCCTCTGCACACCGCTCCGGAGACGTCAGTCAAAGATACGTCTCAGATTCTTTTGTTAATGGGGGGCCCAGACACTTCAGCTGTATGGGGCCCTGAAATTCCTGATGGCTGCCCTGGGGGTAGAACATAGGAGAACCGGCACCAGGAGGAAGAGGGAGGCTGGACTTTCAGGAGCTAATGAAACCTGGAGTTTCCTCATAAAAAGTAAGTGTGTGTGTGCTGTGTGCTGTGTGTATGTGTGCTGTGTGCCTCTCTGTGGATCTCTATATGCAGTGTCCAAGTGCATGTGTGAAAAGTGTGCTTATGTATGTAAGGTGCACAGTGTGTGTATTGTGTGTGTAAAGGATGAATGAATGCATGTACAGTATATGATATATGTGCAGTAAGTGTAGGG
>NW_027208858.1:27500-30000 GCF_027789765.1 Dendropsophus ebraccatus
GGGTTAGGGTTAGGGTTAGGGTTAGGGTTAGGGTTAGGGTTAGGGTTAGGGTTAGGGTTAGGGTTAGGGTTAGGGTTAGGGTTAGGGTTAGGGTTAGGGTTAGGGTTAGGGGTTAGGGTTAGGGTTAGGGTTAGGGTTAGGGTTAGGGTTAGGGTTAGGGTTAGGGTTAGGGTTAGGGTTAGGGTTAGGGTTAGGGTTAGGGTTAGGGTTAGGGTTAGGGTTAGGGTTAGGGTTAGGGTTAGGGTTAGGGTTAGGGTTAGGGTTAGGGTTAGGGTTAGGGTTAGGGTTAGGGTTAGGGTTAGGGTTAGGGTTAGGGTTAGGGTTAGGGTTAGGGTTAGGGTTAGGGTTAGGGTTAGGGTTAGGGTTAGGGTTAGGGTTAGGGTTAGGGTTAGGGTTAGGGTTAGGGTTAGGGTTAGGGTTAGGGTTAGGGTTAGGGTTAGGGTTAGGGTTAGGGTTAGGGTTAGGGTTAGGGTTAGGGTTAGGGTTAGGGTTAGGGTTAGGGTTAGGGTTAGGGTTAGGGTTAGGGTTAGGGTTAGGGTTAGGGTTAGGGTTAGGGTTAGGGTTAGGGTTAGGGTTAGGGTTAGGGTTAGGGTTAGGGTTAGGGTTAGGGTTAGGGTTAGGGTTAGGGTTAGGGTTAGGGTTAGGGTTAGGTTAGGGTTAGGGTTAGGGTTAGGGTTAGGGTTAGGGTTAGGGTTAGGGTTAGGGTTAGGGTTAGGGTTAGGGTTAGGGTTAGGGTTAGGGTTAGGGTTAGGGTTAGGGTTAGGGTTAGGGTTAGGGTTAGGGTTAGGGTTAGGGTTAGGGTTAGGGTTAGGGTTAGGGTTAGGGTTAGGGTTAGGGTTAGGGTTAGGGTTAGGGTTAGGGTTAGGGTTAGGGTTAGGGTTAGGGTTAGGGTTAGGGTTAGGGTTAGGGTTAGGGTTAGGGTTAGGGTTAGGGTTAGGGTTAGGGTTAGGGTTAGGGTTAGGGTTAGGGTTAGGGTTAGGGTTAGGGTTAGGGTTAGGGTTAGGGTTAGGGTTAGGGTTAGGGTTAGGGTTAGGGTTAGGGTTAGGGTTAGGGTTAGGGTTAGGGTTAGGGTTAGGGTTAGGGTTAGGGTTAGGGTTAGGGTTAGGGTTAGGGTTAGGGTTAGGGTTAGGGTTAGGGGTTAGGGTTAGGGTTAGGGTTAGGGTTAGGGTTAGGGTTAGGGTTAGGGTTAGGGTTAGGGTTAGGGTTAGGGTTAGGGTTAGGGTTAGGGTTAGGGTTAGGGTTAGGGTTAGGGTTAGGGTTAGGGTTAGGGTTAGGGTTAGGGTTAGGGTTAGGGTTAGGGTTAGGGTTAGGGTTAGGGTTAGGGTTAGGTTAGGGTTAGGGTTAGGGTTAGGGTTAGGGTTAGGGTTAGGGTTAGGGTTAGGGTTAGGGTTAGGGTTAGGGTTAGGGTTAGGGTTAGGGTTAGGGTTAGGGTTAGGGTTAGGGTTAGGGTTAGGGTTAGGGTTAGGGTTAGGGTTAGGGTTAGGGTTAGGGTTAGGGTTAGGGTTAGGGTTAGGGTTAGGGTTAGGGTTAGGGTTAGGGTTAGGGTTAGGGTTAGGGTTAGGGTTAGGGTTAGGGTTAGGGTTAGGGTTAGGGTTAGGGTTAGGGTTAGGGTTAGGGTTAGGGTTAGGGTTAGGGTTAGGGTTAGGGTTAGGGTTAGGGTTAGGGTTAGGGTTAGGGTTAGGGTTAGGGTTAGGGTTAGGGTTAGGGTTAGGGTTAGGGTTAGGGTTAGGGTTAGGGTTAGGGTTAGGGTTAGGGTTAGGGTTAGGGTTAGGGTTAGGGTTAGGGTTAGGGTTAGGGTTAGGGTTAGGGTTAGGGTTAGGGTTAGGGTTAGGGTTAGGGTTAGGGTTAGGGTTAGGGTTAGGGTTAGGGTTAGGGTTAGGGTTAGGGTTAGGGTTAGGGTTAGGGTTAGGGTTAGGGTTAGGGTTAGGGTTAGGGTTAGGGTTAGGGTTAGGGTTAGGGTTAGGGTTAGGGTTAGGGTTAGGGTTAGGGTTAGGGTTAGGGTTAGGGTTAGGGTTAGGGTTAGGGTTAGGGTTAGGGTTAGGGTTAGGGTTAGGGTTAGGGTTAGGGTTAGGGTTAGGGTTAGGGTTAGGGTTAGGGTTAGGGTTAGGGTTAGGGTTAGGGTTAGGGGTTAGGGTTAGGGTTAGGGTTAGGGTTAGGGTTAGGGTTAGGGTTAGGGTTAGGGTTAGGGGTTAGGGTTAGGGTTAGGGTTAGGGTTAGGGTTAGGGTTAGGGTTAGGGTTAGGGTTAGGGTTAGGGTTAGGGTTAGGGTTAGGGTTAGGGTTAGGGTTAGGGTTAGGGTTAGGGTTAGGGTTAGGGTTAGGGTTAGGGTAGGGTTAGGGTTAGGGTTTGGGTTTGGGGTTAGGGTTAGGGTTAGGGTTAGGGTTAGGGTTTAGGGTTAGGGTTAGGGTTAGGGTTAGGGTTAGGGTTAGGGTTAGGGTTAGGGTTAGGTTAGGGTTAGGGTTAGGGTTAGGGTTAGGGTTAGGGTTAGGGTTAGGGTTAGG